>NC_092236.1:7007017-7307017 GCF_036320965.1 Panulirus ornatus | reverse complement strand
CCTCTTGGTCAATCTTTCCTCACTCATTCTCTCCATGTGCCCAAACCATTTCAAAACACCCTCTTCTGCTCTCTCAACCACGCTCTTTTTATTTCCACATCTCTCTTACCCTTACGTTACTTACTCGATCAAACCACCTCACACCACACATTGTCCTCAAACATCTCATTTCCAGCACATCCATCCTCTTGCGCACCACTCTATCCATAGCCCACGCCTCGCAACCATACAACATTGTTGGAACCACTATTCCTTCAAACATACCCATTTTTGCTTTCCGAGATAATGTTCTCGACTTCCACACATTCTTCAAGGCTCCCAGAATTTTCGCCCCCTCCCCCATCCTATGATCCACTTCCGCTTCCATGGTTCCATCCGCTGCCAGATCCACTCCCAGATATCTAAAACACTTTACTTCCTCCAGTTTTTCTCCATTCAAACTCACCTCCCAATTGACTTGACCCTCAACCCTACTGTACCTAATAACCTTGCTCTTATTCACATTTACTCTTAACTTTCTTCTTTCACACACTTTACCAAACTCAGTCACCAGCTTCTGCAGTTTCTCACATGAATCAGCCACCAGCGCAGTATCATCAGCGAACAACAACTGACTCACTTCCCAAGCTCTCTCATCCCCAACATATATATATATATATATATATATATACCTCGCAAACGCGGGAGACAGCGACAAAGTATAAAAAAAAAAAATTATATGGGAGGGTGTTGGTTGAGAGGGTGAAGGCATGTACAGAGCATCAGATTGGGGAAGAGCAGTGTGGTTTCAGAAGTGGTAGAGGATGTGTGGATCAGGTGTTTGCTTTGAAGAATGTATGTGAGAAATGCTTAGAAAAGCAAATGGATTTGTATGTAGCATTTATGGATCTGGAGAAGGCATATGATAGAGTTGATAGAGATGCTCTGTGGAAGGTATTAAGAATATGTGGTGTGGGTGGAAAGTTGTTGGAAGCAGTGAAAAGTTTTTGTCGAGGATGTGAGGCATGTGTGTGTGTAGGAAGAGAGGAAAGTGATTGGTTCTCAGTGAATGTGGGTTTGCGGCGGGGGTGTGTGATGTCTCCATGGTTGTTTGGTTTGTTTGTGGATGGGGTTGTTGGGGAGGTGGATGCGGGAGTTTTGGAAAGGGGGGCGAGTGTTGAGTCTGTTGGGGATGAGAGAGCTTGGGGGGTGAGTCAGTTGTTGTTCGCTGATGATGCGGCGCTGGTGGCTGATTCGTGTGAGAGGCTGCAGAGGCTGGTGACCGAGTTTGGTGGGGTGTGTGGAAGAAGAGAGTTGGGAGTGGGTGTGAATAGGAGCAAGGTTGTTGGGTGCAGTGGGGTTGGGGGTCGGGTCAGTTGGGAGGTGAGTTTGGGTGGAGAGGGGCTGGAGGAAGTGAAGTGTTTTGGATGTCTTGGAGTGGATCTGGCGGCGGATGGGGCCGTGGAAGCGGAGGTGGATCGTGGGGTGGGGGAGGGGGCGAAGGTTCTGGGGGCCTTGGGGAGTGTGTGGAAGTCGAGAACGTTGTCTCGGAAAGCAGGGGTGGGTGTGTTTGAAGGAATGGTGGTTCCAGCAATGTTGTATGGTTGAGAGGCGTGGGCTGTGGATGGAGTTGTGCGCGGGAGGGTGGATGTGCTGGAGGTGAGATGTTTGAGGACGGTGTGTGGTGTGGGGTGGTTTGATCGAGTGAGTGGCGTGGGGGTGGGGGAGATGTGTGGAAATGGGGGGAGCGTGGTTGAGAGAGCGGAGGAGGGTGTTTTGAAGTGGTTTGGGCGCGTGGAGAGGATGAGTGGGGGGAGATTGACCAAGAGGATGTGTGTGTCGGAGGTGGAGGGATCGAGGAGGGGGGGGAGACCGGGTTGGGGGTGGAAAGATGGAGTGAGGGGGGTTTTGTGTGATCGGGGCCTGGGCGTGCGGGGGGGTGGGGGGGGCGGGGAGTGGAGTGGGTTGGAGCGGTGTGGTGTGCCGGGGTTGGCGTGCTGTCAGTGGGTTGGGTCGGGGCGTGTGAGGCGTCTGGGGTGGGCCGTGGGGGGCTGTGTGGGTGTGTGTATTTGCGTGTGTGGACGTGTGTATGTGCATGTGTATGGGGGTGGGTTGGGCCGTTTCTTTCGTCTGTTTCCTTGCGCTGCCTCGCAAGCGCGGGAGACGGCGGCAAAGTAAGGAAAAATTAATTTTCCAAAAGAAGGAACAGAGAATTGGGCCAGGTGAGGGTATTCCCTCAAAGGCCCAGGCCTCTGTTCTTAATGCTACCTCGCTAATGCGGGAAATGGCGAATAGTTTGAAAGAAAAAGAAATATATATATATATATATATATATATATATATATATATATATATATATATATATATATATATATATATATCCCTGGGGATAGGGGAGAAAGAATACTTCCCACGTATTCCCTGCATGTCGTAGAAGGCGACTAAAAGGGGAGGGAGCGGGGGGCTGGAAATCCTCCCCTCTCACTTTTTTTTTTAATTTTCCAAAAGAGGGAACAGAGAAGGGGCCCAGGTGAGGATATTCCCTCAAGGGCCCAGTCCTCTGTTCTCAACGCTACCTCGCTAATGCTCCCTTCCCTTTTAGTCGCCTTCTACGACACGCAGGGAATACGTGGGAAGTATTCTTTCTCCCCTATCCCCAGGGATGATATATATATATATATATATATATATATATATATATATATATATATATATATATATATATATATATATATATATATGGATGTTTATGGATGGGGTTGTAAGGGAGGTAAATGCAAGAGTCCTGGAAAGAGGGGCAAGTATGAAGTCTGTTGGGGATGAGAGAGCTTGGGAAGTGAGTCAGTTGTTGTTCGCTGATGATACAGCGCTGGTGGCTGATTCATGTGAGAAACTGCAGAAGCTGGTGACTGAGTTTGGTAAAGTGTGTGGAAGAAGAAAGTTGAGAGTAAATGTGAATAAGAGCAAGGTTATTAGGTACAGTAGGGGTGAGGGTCAAGTCAATTGGGAGGTGAGTTTGAATGGAGAAAAACTGGAGGAAGTGAAGTGTTTTAGATATCTGGGAGTGGATCTGTCAGCGGATGGAACCATGGAAGCGGAAGTGGATCATAGGGTGGGGGAGGGGGCGAAAATTTTGGGAGCCTTGAAAAATGTGTGGAAGTCGAGAACATTATCTCGGAAAGCGAAAATGGGTATGTTTGAGGGAATAGTGGTTCCAACAATGTTGTATGGTTGCGAGGCGTGGGCTATGGATAGAGATGTGCGCAGGAGGATGGATGTGCTGGAAATGAGATGTTTGAGGACAATGTGTGGTGTGAGGTGGTTTGATCGAGTAAGTAACGTAAGGGTGAGAGAGATGTGTGGAAATAAAAAGAGCGTGGTTGAGAGAGCAGAAGAGGGTGTTTTGAAATGGTTTGGGCACATGGAGAGAATGAGTGAGGAGAGATTGACCAAGAGGATATATGTGTCGGAGGTGGAGGGAACGAGGAGAAGAGGGAGACCAAATTGGAGGTGGAAAGATGGAGTGAAAAAGATTTTGTGTGATCGGGGCCTGAACATGCAGGAGGGTGAAAGGAGGGCAAGGAATAGAGTGAATTGGAGTCATGTGGTATACAGGGGTTGACGTGCTGTCAGTGGATTGAATCAAGGCATGTGAAGCGTCTGGGGTAAACCATGGAAAGCTGTGTAGGTATGTATATTTGCGTGTGTGGACGTGTGTATGTACATGTGTATGTGGGGGGGGGGGGGTTGGGCCATTTCTTTCGTCTGTTTCATTGCGCTACCTCGCAAACGCGGGAGACAGCGACAAAGTATAAAAAAAAAAAAAAAAAAAAAATATATATATATATATATATATATATATATATATATATATATATATATATATATATATGTTTTAGATATCTGGGAGTGGAACTGGCAGCAGATGGAACCATGGAAGCGGAAGTGAATCATAGGGTGGGGAGGGGGCGAAAACTCTGGGAGCATTGAAGAATGTTTGGAAGTCGAGAACATTATCTCGAAAAGCAAAAATGGGTATGTTTGAAGGAATAGTGGTTCCAACAATGTTGTATGGTTGCGAGGCGTGGGCTATGGATAGAGTTGTGCGCAGGAGGGTGGATGTGCTGGAAATGAGATGTTTGAGGACAATGTGTGGTGTGAGGTGGTTTGGTCGAGTAAGTAATGTAAGGGTAAGGTAGATGTTTGGAAATAAAAAGAGCGTGGTTGAGAGAGCAGAAGAGGGTGTTTTGAAATGGTTTGGGCACATGGAGAGAATGAGTGAGGAAAGATTGACCAAGAGGATATATGTGTCGGAGGTGGAGGGAACGAGGAGAAGTGGGAGACCAAATTGGAGGTGGAAAGATGGAGTGGAATAGATTTTGAGTGATCGGGGCTTGAACATGCAGGAGGGTGAAAGGAGGGCAAGGAATAGAGTGAATTGGATCGATGTGGTATACCGGGGTTGACGTGCTTTCAGTATATATATAAGTATATATATGGATAGAGTTGTGCGCAGGAGGGTGGATGTGCTGGAAATGAGATGTTTGAGGACAATGTGTGGTGTGAGGTGGTTTGATCGAGTAAGTAACGTAAGGGTAAGAGAGATGTGTAGAAATAAAAAGAGTGTGGTTGAGAAAGCAGAAGAGGGTGTTTTGAAATGGTTTGGGCACATGGAGAGAATGAGTAAGGAAAGATTGACCAAGAGGTTATATGTGTCAGAGGTGGAGGGAACAAGGAGAAGTGGGAGACCAAATTGGAGGTGGAAAGATGGAGTGAAAAAGATTTTGAGTGATCGGGGCCTGAACATGCAGGAGGGTGAAAGGAGGGCAAGGGATAGAGTGAATTGGATCGATGTGGTATACCGGGGTTGACGTGCTGTCAGTGGATTGAATCAGGGCATGTGAAGCGTCTGGGGTAAACCATGGAAAGCTGTGTAGGTATGTATATTTGCGTGTGTGGACGTATGTATATACATGTGTATGGGGGTGGGTTGGGCCATTTCTTTCGTCTGTTTCCTTGCACTACCTTGCAAATGCGGGAGACAGCCACAAAGCAAAAAAAAAAAAAAAAATGACTCTTGGTGAGGTGCCTGAGGATTGACGGAATGCGTGCATAGTGCCATTGTACAAAGGCAAAGGGGATAAGAGTGAGTGCTCAAATTACAGAGGTATAAGTTTGTTGAGTATTCCTGGTAAATTATATGGGAGGGTATTGATTGAGAGGGTGAAGGCATGTACAGAGCATCAGATTGGGGAAGAGCAGTGTGGTTTCAGAAGTGGTAGAGGATGTGTGGATCAGGTGTTAGCTTTGAAGAATGTATGTGAGAAATACTTAGAAAAGCAAATGGATTTATATGTAGCATTTATGGATCTGGAGAAGGCATATGATAGAGTTGATAGAGATGCTCTGTGGAAGGTATTAAGAATATATGGTGTGGGTGGCAAGTTGTTAGAAGCAGTGAAAAGTTTTTATCGAGGATGTAAGGCATGTGTACGTGTAGGAAGAGAGGAAAGTGATTGGTTCTCACTGATTGTAGGTTTGTGGCAGGGGTGTGTGATGTCTCCATGGTTGTTTAATTTGTTTATGGATGGGGTTGTTAGGCAGGTAAATGCAAGAGTTTTGGAAAGAGGGGCAAGAATGAAGTCTGTTATGGATGAGAGAGCTTGGGAAGTGAGTCAGTTGTTGTTCGCTGATGATGCAGCGCTGGTGGCTGATTCATGTGAGAAACTGCAGAAGCTGGTGACTGAGTTTGGTAAAGTGTGTGAAAGAAGAAAGTTAAGAGTAAATGTGAATAAGAGCAAGGTTATTAGGTACAGTAGGGTTGAGGGTCAAGTCAATTGGGAGGTAAGTTTGAATGGAGAAAAACTGGAGGAAGTAAAGTGTTTTAGATATCTGGGAGTGGATCTGGCAGCGGATGGAACCATGTAAGCGGAAGTGAATCATGGGGAGGGGGCGAAAATCCAGGGAGCCTTGAAGAATGTGTGGAAGTCGAGAACATTATCTCGGAAAGCAAAAATGGGTATGTTTGAAGGAATAGTAGTTCCAACAATGTTGTACGGTTGCGAGACGTGGGCTGTGGATAGAGTTGTGCGCAGGAGGGTGGATGTGCTGGAAATGAGATGTTTGAGGACAATGTGTGGTGTGAGGTGGTTTGATCGAGTAAGTAATGTAAGGGTAAGAGAGATGTGTGGAAAAAAAAAGAGCGTTGTTGAGAGAGCAGAAGAGGTTGTTTTGAAATGGTTTGGGCACATGGAGAGAATGAGTGAGGAAAGATTGACCAAGAGGATATATGTGTCAGAGGTGGAGGGAACGAGGAGAAGAGGGAGACCAAATTGGAGGTGGAAAGATGGAGTGAAAAAGATTTTGAGTGATCGGGGCTTGAACATGCAGGAGGGTGAAAGGAGGGCAAGGAATAGAGTGAATTGGATTGATGTGGTATACCGGGGTTGACGTGCTGTCAGTGGATTGAATCAGGGCATGTGAAGCGTCTGGGGTAAACCATGGAAAGCTGTGTGGGGCCTGGATGTGGAAAGGGAGCTGTGGTTTCGGGCATTATTGCATGACAGCTAGAGATTGAGTGTGAACGAATGAGGCCTTTGTTTTCTTTTCCTAGCGCTACCCCGCACACATGAGGGGGGAGGGGGATGGTATTCCATGTGTGGCGAGGTGGCGATGGGAATGAATAAGGGCAGACAGTGTGAATTGTGTGCATGGGTATATATGTATGTGTCTGTGTGTGTATATATATGTGTACATTGAGATGTATAGGTATGTAAATTTGCGTGTGTGGACGTGTGTGTATATACATGTGTGTGGGGGTGGGTTGGGCCATTTTTTTCGTCTGTTTCCTTGCGCTACCTCGCAAACGCGGGAGACAGCGACAAAGCAAAATAAAATAAAAAATAAAGTGCGTAAGACAAGGGAGCAAATGGGAACTTCAGTGAAGGGCGCAAATGGGGAGGTGATAACAAGTAGTGGTGATGTGAGAAGGAGATGGAGTGAGTATTTTGAAGGTTTGTTGAATGTGTTTGATGATAGAGTGGCAGATATAGGGTGTTTTGGTCGAGGTGGTGTGCAAAGTGCGAGGGTTAGGGAAAATGAGTTGGTAAACAGAGAAGAGGTAGTAAAAGCTTTGCGGAAGATGAAAGCCGGCAAGGCAGCAGGTTTGGATGGTATTGCAGTGGAATTTATTAAAAAAGGGGTGACTGTATTGTTGACTGGTTGGTAAGGTTATTTAATGTATGTATGACTCATGGTGAGGTGCCTGAGGATTGGCGGAATGCGTGCATAGTGCCATTGTACAAAGGCAAAGGGGATAAGAGTGAGTGCTCAAATTACAGAGGTATAAGTTTGTTGAGTATTCCTGGCAAATTATATGGGAAGGTATTGATTGAGAGGGTGAAGGCATGTACAGAGCATCAGATTGGGGAAGAGCAGTGTGGTTTCAGAAGTGGTAGAGGATGTGTGGATCAGGTGTTTGCTTTGAAGAATGTATGTGAGAAATACTTAGAAAAGCAAATGGATTTATATGTAGCATTTATGGATCTGGAGAAGGCATATGATAGAGTTGATAGAGATGCTCTGTGGAAGGTATTAAGAATATATGGTGTGGGTGGCAAGTTGTTAGAAGCAGTGAAAAGTTTTTATCGAGGATGTAAGGCATGTGTACGTGTAGGAAGAGAGGAAAGTGATTGGTTCTCAGTGAATGTAGGTTTGTGGCAGGGGTGTGTGATGTCTCCATGGTTGTTTAATTTGTTTATGGATGGGGTTGTTAGGCAGGTAAATGCAAGAGTTTTGGAAAGAGGGGCAAGTATGAAGTCTGTTAGGGATGAGAGAGCTTGGGAAGTGAGTCAGTTGTTGTTCGCTGATGATACAGCGCTGGTGGCTGATTCATGTGAGAAACTGCAGAAGCTGGTGACTGAGTTTGGTAAAGTGTGTGAAAGAAGAAAGTTAAGAGTAAATGTGAATAAGAGCAAGGTTATTAGGTACAGTAGGGTTGAGGGTCAAGTCAATTGGGAGGTAAGTTTGAATGGAGAAAAACTGGAGGAAGTAAAGTGTTTTAGATATCTGGGAGTGGATCTGGCAGCGGATGGAACCATGGAAGCGGAAGTGAATCATAGGGTGGGGGAGGGGGCGAAAATCCAGGGAGCCTAGAAGAATGTGTGGAAGTCGAGAACATTATCTCGGAAAGCAAAAATGGGTATGTTTGAAGGAATAGTGGTTCCAACAATGTTGTATGGTTGCGAGACGTGGGCTGTGGATAGAGTTGTGCGCAGGAGGGTGGATGTGCTGGAAATGAGATGTTTGAGGACAATGTGTGGTGTGAGGTGGTTTGATCGAGTAAGTAATGTAAGGGTAAGAGAGATGTGTGGAAAAAAAAAGAGCGTGGTTGAGAGAGCAGAAGAGGTTGTTTTGAAATGGTTTGGGCACATGGAGAGAATGAGTGAGGAAAGATTGACCAAGAGGATATATGTGTCAGAGGTGGAGGGAACGAGGAGAAGAGGGAGACCAAATTGGAGGTGGAAAGATGGAGTGAAAAAGATTTTGAGTGATCGGGGCTTGAACATGCAGGAGGGTGAAAGGAGGGCAAGGAATAGAGTGAATTGGAGCGATGTGGTATACCGGGGTTGACGTGCTGTCAGTGGATTGAATCAAGGCATGTGTATGGGGGTGGGTTGGGCCATTTCTTTTGTCTGTTTCCTTGCACTACCTCGCAAACGCGGGAGACAGCGACAAAGCAAAAAAATATATATATATATATATATATATATATATATATATATATATATATATATATATATATATATATATATATATGAAGAAATTGTCTTATCCCTTAGGATAGGGGAGAAAGAATACTTCCCACGTATTCCCTGCGTGTCGTAGAAGGCGACTAAAAGGGGAGGGAGCGGGTGGCTGGAAATCCTCCCCTCTCATTTTTTTTTTAATTTTCCAAAAGAAGGAACAGAGAAGGGGGCCAGGTGAGGATATTCCCTCTAAGGCCCAGTCCTCTGTTCATAACACTACCTCGCTAATGCGGGAAATGGCGAATAGTACGAAAGAAAAAAAAGATGAAGAAATTGTTCTTCAGTTGAGAGTGGATGAAGAGGAAAGCTAATTAAAGAAGTTAATATAGAGAACATGAAAAACTTAAAGAATTGTGTGATAAAACAGAGAGGTTAAGAAATATTGTTCCAAAATATTAAAGCTTCCACCCTGTGTCTAGAAGCAGAATTAGATAATCACTCTGAGAACTTGATAGATTTATTGATAGATATTTTTCTTTCTTTTTCTTTCAAACTATTCGCCATTTCCCGCATTAGCGAGGTAGCGTTAAGAACAGAGGACTGGGCCTTTGAGGGAATACCCTCACCTGGCCCAATTCTCTGTTCCTTCTTTTGGAAAATTGAAATTTATTTTAATATAATTAGATTTGTTGTGGTTTTGCTTTGTGATCTGAAATTATTTTATGCTCTGGTCCAGTAGTCCTTCTAGCTGTTCATTTGTGAAAGACCTTAAAACTTAAAACGATATTTCAAAGTAGGATAGAACAATATTTCAAAGTAGCAAATCCTGTTCTTGTTGAAGGATGCCACATCATGCAGTAGTGGTATATTATTATTATTATACTTAATCGCCATCACCCGTGTTAGCAAGGTAGCGCAAGAAAACAGACGAGGAATGGCCCAACCCACCCATATGCACATGTATATACATAAACGCCCACACACGCACATATATATACATATACATACACAGACATATACATATATACACATGTGCATATTCATACTTGCTGCCTTCATCTATTCCCATTGTCACCCCGCCACACATTAAATAGCGCACACACACACACCCCTCGAGGTAGCGCCAGGAAAAAACAAAAAAGATACATATACATATTTTTTGCAGAAGAGTTATGATTTTGATTATCTTGACCAAGTGGGAAGTACCAATATTTTGTTGAATATTTTTCAGTGTTTGCATCTTTAGATCCATCTCGGGCCAACTCCATGACTCGCTCTGGTCAGTGTCGATTAGCTCCTTTGATTCCATGTATTCAAGATTCCTCTTGCCTCTATGACTGCACAGTGAGGATTCTTTTTCAACTACACAAAGGTATGTAAATTTATGGTATTAAATGCAGTTGTAAAATTGTCATGTAAATTTCTTATTTAAGCATTTTTCTCATGTACAAGAAAAGTACTGTAACTCTTTAGGTATGCTCTTTTGTAGTATCTCTAAGAAAAATGCATGAATAGTAGCATACAATTTAATCTTCATACTAACAGCGTCCACCATGTGCAACAGAAATCTTTCAAGAATATGTTTAGATACTTCATCTGCTGCACATATCACTTAGTCACACTTCCTTTGATCAAATACATTACCTCAGCATCTCCCTACAATCACTTCTTTCATCAGCATACTTCCTCAGGCTCATTTTGATTATCCCTGTACTAAACCTGTACCAGGTTGAACATCAAGACAGTTTTTTTTTATTTCTTAATTTTTTAATTTTTTTTATTTCTTAATGTATATCACATTACTGTCTCTTCATGATCTTTGAGAAGTTTTCACTTGGTTAGTTGGTTATTTTGGCTTTGATTCTGTCAACTGCCAGTAATATTAAGGCCATCAACATCAAGTTATAAACACCAGCTTGAAAAACATTAACACTGGGTAGGTTTCTTTCTCTCTTATCTCTAGAGATATGTCTATTTTTTTTTATTTATAATTACTGCAGGCCATCTTTCTAAGAAAAAGCTTTGATGTTACACAAGGCATCTTTCCAGAGGTTTCTGCAGTCCAGTGTTGTGCTATTTCAAGTAGCAGGGAAATTTGGACTCCTTTGGAATAAGAAGTTTTTTGATGGGAGTGTACCCCAACAATACAGCCTTGCCAAAGATGACTTTTCACTCAATATGTACCTCATGCAAGTAGATTCTGGTTACTCCCTCAGGGATGTTTTATTTTTGATTGCTTCAGGACCAGTATCTTTGAAAGAGTGCTTTTGTTACCCAGGACCTTTCTTAAGGCTCCTGCAGCCCAAGTCTGTGCTGCTTCCAGTGGCACAGAAGTTTAAGACTCCTTCGAAGTGAGAAGTTCTTTGACAGAATTGTAGTTCCAGTGACCCAGCCTTGCAAAAGTGACTATTTACTCATGGTGCAATCTTATGCGAGCAGATTCTAGTAACATCTCCCCAGATATAACAAACTTGCAAACCAAACGAAATATTGCACTCAGAACACTCACTGGATGCCTAGCAATGGTAAACCCTTAATATCTTCATAATAAAGCAAAGACCTTCCCAATATAGTCTCACCTCAACATACTCTCAGCACTCATTTCAGTTCAAAATCACTATACCCCTCCCACCCAAACCATTCCTAAACTTACCTCTGACCCCCAGGTAGAAATGAAAAGCTTTGCCTTGCATCACACCTCAGGAACCTCTGTTCACAAATCCTCCACTCTCAGCAAATATAACTCAGAAAAATTACATACTCACTGAAATGACTTAATGAGCACTAAACAGTTGACTTCCTAACTCAGTCTTAAACTCCAACCCACCAGACATACACCAATCAGAAACCACACTCTGCAGACAAACATGAGTCACATTCTCCCGCTTATGCTCTGGACATCACCCATCATCACAACACTGCAAACACCATTTCAGCTCATCCCAAGATGCTTCTTGCCCACAGTGCAACTACCATAAAAAAGACCCTGAATTTTTACTTTATACTAGGTTGCTGTGCACTTTCTCCACATAGATGCATACACATCACAACACTTTATGACTTGTGGTACCAACTAGTGGATGTGGCCAGCTTCCTGTGTTGGAGGGAATTCAAAAGGATAAAAGGGAGCCCTGAGGCTGGATGTGGATAGGGAGCTGTGGTTTCTTTGCATTACACATGACAGATAGAGACTGATTGTGAACGAATATGGCCTTTTTTGTCTGTTTTCCTAGCGCTACTTCTCTGAAGCAGGGGGTAGCGATGCTATATATATTTATTCATACTAGATTGCAATTTCCTGCGTTAGCAAGGTAGCCCCATGAATAGACGTAGAAAGGCCAAATTTGCTTACATCCATTCTCTGGCTGTCATGTAATAATGCACCAAAATCACTGCCTCTATCCACAATCAGCCCCCACAGACCCTTCCATGGTTTTTCCAGCCACTCCACATGCCATGGTTCAGGTCCATTGACAGCACGTTAACACTCTGTATACCACATCGTTCCAAACCTCTCCGTACATACATCGTTCCAAGCCTCTCCATCCCATGTACATGTTTCATCCCCTGCATGCTTAGACCCTGATCACTCAAAATCATTTTCAGTCTGCTTTTCTATCTCCAGTTTGGTCTCCCCCTTCTTGTTTCCTCCGCTTCTGACACATATATCATATTTGTCAACCTCTCCTTACTCATTCTCATCATAGTTCAAATCACTTCAGCACATCCTTTTCACCTCTTTCATTATACTCTTATTACTGAGAGTATAATGAAAGGCGACCAAAAGGGAAGGGAGCAGGGGGCTGGAAATCCTCCCCTCTCTCTTTTTTTTTTCTCTCCAAAAAGAAGGGGGGCCAGGTGAGGATATTCCTTCAAAGGTCCAGTCTCTGTTCTTAACACTACCTCGCTAACGCGGGAGATGGTGAATAGTATGAAAAATATATATTTATTTTATTTTGCTTTGTTGCTGTCTCCCACGTTTGCGAGGTAGCGCAAGGAAACAGACGAAAGAAATGGCCCAACCCACCCCCATACACATGTATATACATACACGTCCACACACGCAAATATACATACCTATACATCTCAATGTACACATATATATACACACACAGACACAAACATATATACCCATGCACACAATTCACACTGTCTGCCTTTATTCATTCCCATCGCCACCTCGCCACACATGGAATGCTATCCCCCTCCCCCCTCATGTGTGCGAGGTAGCGCTAGGAAAAGACAACAAAGGCCCCATTCGTTCACACTCAGTCTCTAGTTGTCATGCAATAATGCCCGAAACCACAGCTCCCTTTCCACATCCAGGCCCCACACAACTTTCCATGGTTTACCTAATGCCTGTTCCCAACTGGAACTCCCTTAAGAGGGTGGCCAAGGCAAGAGAGTCTCCATAACTAGTGAACTCCAGTGACGCTTCTTAATCTTTAGTGCCTTACCCATAATAAGCCACTGGCAAAGGGAAGCTCTAGTGCAGTGTTTGCAGAGGCTCCTACTTAATGTTTCTACTAACTACTTCTGTCTAATGCCCCTGCCTAATGTTCCTACCTACTACTTCTGCCTAATGTTCCTACCTACTACTACTACCTACTACTACTACTACTGTCAATTGCTCCTAACATCTTGCCAGAAAGGCTGGGCTTGTGCATAGTGCTCATCGCAGGAAAATCTAGCGTTATGAAGAATGGTTGTGTGAGTTAAGGGTTGTCACATGTTATGTATGACAAGGAGAAAGTATATGTTTATGGACAGAATGCAAGTAGTCCACATGTGGACAAGGCAGAGAGATAGGACAGCTACTTAGGTCAGAGGAGTGCAACTTGACAGCCACTGAAAAGCTGGCTCTCTGTGCTGGTGTCATTTACCATCTTGATACCCAGGTGGGTAATGTGTGTGTATATATGTATTAATTTATTTATTGGAGCGATGTGGTATACCGGGGTTGATGTGCTGTCAGTGGATTGAATCAAGGCATGTGAAGCGTCTGGGGTAAACCATGGAAAGCTGTGTAGGTATGTATATTTGCGTGTGTGGACGTATGTATATACATGTGTATGGGGGGGGGGTTGGGCCATTTCTTTCGTCTGTTTCCTTGCGCTACCTCGCAAACGCGGGAGACAGCGACAAAGTATAATAAAGTATATATAATTATTTACATTCATTCATACTGAATTGCTGTTTCCCGCATCAGCGAGGTAGCGCCAGGAAACAGATGAAGAATGGCCCATCCACTCATATACACACATATATACATAAACACCCATACACGCACATATACATACATATACATAACAACATATACATACATATACATACACAGTCGTATACATATATACACATGCACATATTCATACTTGCTTGCCTTCATCCATTCCTGTCGCTACCCTGCCACACAGGAAATAGCATTCCCCCCCTTCAGTGAGGGAGTACCAGGAAAGGACAAAAAAAGGCCATATTCATTCACACTCAGTCTCTAGCTGTCATCTAAAATGCACGGAAACCACAGTTCCCTGCCCATGTCCAGGCCCCACGGACCTTTCCACGGTTTACCCCAGATGCTTCACATTTCCTGGTTCAGTCCATTGACAGCATGTCGACCCTGGTATACCACATCATTCCAGTTCACTCTATTCCTTGCACGCCTCTCACCCTCCTGTATGTTTAGCCCCTAGTTGCTCAAAATCTTTTTCACTCCATCCTACCACCTCCAGTTTGGTCTCCCACCTCTCCTTGTTCCCTCCACCACTGACTTATATATCCTTTTTGTCAATCTTTCCTCGACTCATTCTTTCCAAATGTCCAAACCATTTCAACACACCCGCTTCTGCTCTCTCAGCCACACTCTTTTTATTACCACACATCTCTCTTACATTGTGTATGGGGGTGGGTTGGGCCATTTCTTTCGTCTGTTTCCTTGCGCTACCTCGCAAACGCGGGAGACAGCGACAAAGCAAAATAAAATAAATGAATATCTCTCTTACCCTTTCATTACTCAGTCAAACCACCTCACACCACATATCTTCCTCAAACATTTCATTTCCAACACATCCACCCTCCTCCATACTACCCTATCTATAGACCATGCCTCACAACCACATGATATTTTTAGAACTACCGTTCGTTCAAACACCCATTTTTGCTCTCCGAGATAGATAGATAGATAGGTAGTTTGATTGATAGGTATTAAAGCATACATAAACAACCATACATACTTTCTTATGTAATATTGTATGTTACTGTATGAGGATTTTTTTTTTAGTTTATTTGATAGTTGATTAGTTATAGAGAGACTATTGCCATTGCCACCCCCTTCACAGGACTTCCTAAAGGGAACAGGTGTCAGAAGTATAGATAGATCGATAGTTGATTGTTGTGTTTTGTGTGATTAACCTTAACTTGGGTACTTCACTTTGATAACTTCTAGATTAGCTAACTGAGTTATTGTCATGACAGTCTGGCCATCATTATTTTCATTATTGTGTTTTTAACTCATGAAAATATAGACTGACTTTCCAGCTAGAAAGGACAAGAAAATGTATGATTTTATTCATGTGGGTTCATCAGATCCCATTTCATATTATCTCATATAGTTAGACTGTTGCCATAATCATTCGTAAACTTTGAAGGTCTTTTGAAAAGCCTATGTATTCACAGTTTGGTTTTAAAGAATTTTGGCAGGTTGTTTAGATTTCACAGTATTCTCAGTTAGCTAGATACATGGCCACTACTGGCTGCTTTTTTAGTGTTATGCATGTGTATTACTATTGTAGCATTAACTTAAGATATCAGAATGAGATGTCTTTAGTGACCAGGGTTCAGGATACCCACCTCGTCATTATTTTTTGTTGCTTGTGCATTTCAGAATCACTTGTGTGAATACGTTTTATGTGGTATACCTGAATACCTGATAGCATGAGCTGAGCATGATATCTTGTAATGTAATTCTGTTTCATTTGAAGTTTTTCTTCACTTATCTCTTGCTACTGTTTTGTTTGATAGCTTGTTTAATGAAAATACTACTTTAGAGTTTAATGGATGATAATGGTGTTTACAAAACTATCTTTTCAGTTCCCAGCAAATTTAAGCCTACATTTCAATGTAAGTCTTTTAAAACACCTATTTTATTAGCTTACATGGGGAAAATGGTGTGCAGGGTTAGTTATTTTTTTTCTAATTTGATATGCACTCATCTAAAATATTTCCTTTCATCTTGGTAGATGAAAATGTGTTTGCCCTGCTCTTTTTGTTCAAGCACTGTGCATTGGCTTATGTGTAAAAATATGCTCTGCTCTTGTCTTTTGGAATTTCTTTTTATGTACAGATCACTGCAAATATGAAGTTGATGACATCAACAGCTTTTGTCCTTGTATGTCAGTTGAAGTATCACAGTGTTTGTTCTTATTGCTTTGCTGTAAAGTATGCACTGTACCAAGGCCAATTGTATTAGTGATTTATGTGTGTATTATGATCATTTTTATATCTAGAATCTTGTAGAAATCTAAGTACAGGAGACTCCCTCTAATTCGACACCATCCAATTTTGAAAGTCCTGTGTCATGGGTGTTTTGGGATGATTTTAGAATGATCATCAATTTGGACCAAGTCTTAAATGAAGGAAAATTTTCCTAGTTGATCATGCCCTTCTTCTCACATTACTGCTTCTGGCAGCCTTAATACCATTTACTCTCAGGTCAGTCCTTTCTTCACACCTGCACTGAAGTGAATCACCTATGAACTCTTCCCTGATTGAGGACTTAAAACAACATTTCCCAGTTACATAGCCAGCAGTATTTCACATGAGGACAATGCTAAAGCCCCTGTACTTCATACATCTAAGAAATTTACAAGAAAAAGGTACTCAGAGAAAAAAAATTTTGGATGTTTCTTATCAGGCTCAGAGAGAAACATTTAGTATACTTTACCAATGGTTTTTTAGGGATTAGGAAAAATTAATACAGAAAAACAGAAAGTTATAGTGTAATGGATTCATGTATCATTAGTATTTGATATTGAGTTTGATGGCCTTGTTAGAATGAGTTAAGTTAACCAGTTCCCAATGAAGTATCCTCTGTTGTTTCGAATTAAAGTACAAACAAGAACAGAATAAATTATCAAGAGAACTGCTGAATATGCAAATTTTTCAAGAAAGAAAGATGTTTGAATTAATCATGGTTTGCTACTTTTTAGGAAGGGGTTTTTCCTTCATTATTATGAATTATAGGAGTCTACTGTACTTCAAAATTACAGAAGCTCTAGTATTCAGTGTCATGATCTGTAGATTTTATGGGCGTTAGAAATTGTTCAGTTATGCTTTATTGTATTATCAAAGAGAAATTTCTTTTAAAATCTCACTTTGTATTGTGGTAAATATTTCTGCTGCATGGAACATTTATGGTAAAATTCATTTGTCTTGAAAGAAATTTTGATTATTTGAGTCATACCATAAATTATGAATATTATTGAATTTGGTAAGTCAAGAAATAACCCTAAAAAGTTTGCAATCCAGCTCTTCCCACGGACATGCTGAGTGGTCATCGTTCGAGGTTCTACAAACAGTTCAAGCAGCTACAGCAGTTCTACAACAATACTAGAAATCTTCAGTATTTCAAGGGGCTCATTCAGGTGCCGGTGTTGCCAGAGGTAATTTTTTTTAAGTAATAAAGGTTTTGCTCTTTGTTGCTTATTACCCCCTATTATCTATCATAGTTTTCCCTTTTCACCCTGAGATATGATATTTTTAAGTTGTATAAGAAAATGTATTTGACCTTACAGTGTGTTAGGGATGAGGGGGGCTTGAGAGGCAAGTCAGTTGTTTGCTAGTGACACAGTGCTGGTGGCAGATTCATGAGGGAAATTGCAGAAATTGATGTCTGAGTTTGGGAGAGAGTGTGAAAGGAAAAAGTTGAAAGTGAATATGAATAAAAGCAAGGTTAGTATGTTTAGCAATGTAAAGAGACAGGTTAGTTGAGAAGTGACTTTGAATGGAGTAAACCTGGGAGAAGTGAAGTGTTTAAGTTACCTAGATATGGCAGGGAATGGAACCATGGAGACTGAGTTAAGTCACATAATGGATGAGGAGCAAATCTTTTGGGAGCATTAAGGAATGAGTCGAGAGGTCACTACCTGGTAAGGTAGAATGAGTATGTTCAAAGGTATGATAGTTTCAGTGACATTGTAAGGATGCAAGGCATGGGCTGTAGATTAGAATGCATGGAAAATGGTGAATGTGTGGGAAATTAAATGTTTGATGACATTATATGGTATAAGGAGGGTTGATCTAGTCAGAAATGAGAGGGAAAGGGGGGAGATGTGGTTAAGAGAGCTGAAGAGTGTGTGCTGAAATGATTTGGCCTTATGTAGAGAACTAATGAGGAGTGGTTGACAAAGAGGACATATGTGTCAGAAGTGGAGGAACAAGGATAAGGGGGAGACCTAATTGGAGATAGAAGCATTGAAATGGATCTTGAATGCTCAGGGCTTGAACATACTGGAGGGTAAAAGGTGTGCACCAGGTAGAGTGAGTTGGAGAGATATGGTGTACATGGCTTGATGTGCTGTCAGTGGATTGAACTATGGAATATGAAGCAGCTGGGGTAAACGAAAGAAAGGTCTGTGGGGTCTGCTTATGGATATGGTGCTATGGAGAAAGAGGTAAGAGTTTGTAAATCAGAGAGAGAAATAAAAAAGATGTTAAGCAGTAGTAGGAGGGTACCTACCTGCCTGTGTATTAGTATCTGTGACAAGGTTTTGTAGTTAGGGAAGACTATGTAGTACTCACCATATCATGCTTAGTTAAAAACACTGTTGTTCTGCACAATGAGATATCTCCTCAGAGGGATGAGATCATGAAAAAAAACCTTCAGAAGGAAGATACAATGGTTTTTTGTCCTGCCACAGCAGTTGTGTATGCAGGATATTATGCCATTATCCTTGTGTATATTGTGTTTATTGATGATCTTATCGCAGTATTCAGAGCAGTACACGCCAGAATCTTTATACTTACACCATAAATGCTGCCTTTGAAGAAAATGAACTGATTTGATTTTGAGACATTGTAGTTGCAGTGTTTACCTATCGGTTTGGATTTTTAAAGGTGCTGTAACTCAGGAATGATGAATGATTGGAAATTCACATTTATGATTTATTTATGTTGAAAATAGATGGTAGAGATACCACCACCTAGGCATTAAGAGAAGTGATGGTGCACCATGATCCAGCACTTCATTGGCAGTAATGGTTTTCCCTTTGTAGCCAAAGTTATCGTCTCAACTTTCTGGCTTACATACATGTGGCTTGCTAGACTTTAGTTCACAAACACTTTCATCTGTCATGTAACGCTTGACAAAATAAAACTCGCTTAACTATACTCTTAATTACTAATCACCTATATCACTGAGGTTTAGGGAGTAAGCAAACTACCCATGTACCTCCTGTGTATCATATGGATGATTGATGGTTGGGAGCAGGGGCTTGGAAACCCTCACCTCTTGTATTTTCATTTTGCAAAAATGGTAATGGAAGGAGCTAAATGGGGATTTGTCCCTGAAGGTTCAGGAGGAGGTGTCTAAATCATGGTTGTAGCCAGGATGAGGAAAAGGAAGAGGTGGGTGCTGTGTTTTATGAGAGAAACCTGGCTGTTTTACTCTAAATGAAATTAAGTTTTAGGCTTGTACGTGCAGTAGGCAAGCTTTAGGTAGAATGAATTGGAACAATGTGTTATATGGGATGGGGAGTTTTGGGGCTACATACTGTCAGTAGGTCATATGAAGTGGACAAGATAAAGTGTGGAATAGTCTTTAGGGCTTGGTTTTGGACAGTATCCCCTGATTTTGGTATGTTATGCATGTTATGTTACACATGTTATTTAGGGATTAGATCTGTGCAAATGAGGTTGTTGTTCTTTTGTTTCTGATACCTTTCATTAAGGTGGGAGAATCAGTTGGCTATAAAGAGATGCATTAGGCAGAAGCTGATATGATAAAAAGTTCTTTGTTGATGAATGCATTTGTCACACAGGATGCTCCAAACTTCTTGGTTGAGGCAGAATTACGGAGTCATGAAACCCCTGTGGTAGTAGTGGAAGAGCAGCCTGAATCAGCCGACACATCAGACACACTCCTTATTGATACTTCAGAGCCTGAACCACCACCAATACCTCCACACCCTGATCTTACTGATTCTCACAATGGGCAAGTAATCATGTGTTAATTCTTTTAGGGTTATTCTTTCATAAGAAGTTAGGGGAAACAGGTTTTTGACATATATTTTCTGTAGTTATTTCATTATTCTTGTTTGAATATGAAGCTAGAATGATGAAAGTACTTCAGATCTCCAGTTTGTGATAGGCTTGTGTTCCTAGGAATTGTCATGAGTTGAGGCATCTTGAATTAAGTACTTGAAATACAAATTTAAGTTTTAAGTAAAGAATATACATAAAACAGCTTAGCTCAAGAACACATTACCAAATTCTCTCCTGATTTATATTAGACACTATTTAAGACTGTCAAACCGAATGTGTACCTTATGTCAAACCAAATCTCAACCATTCAGTCACATTAGATGGTCACACATTCTTCATGTGGATCAGGCTTTTGCTTTGAATAATGTATGTAAGAAGTAGTTAGAGAAACAGATGGATATGTATGCAGCATTTATGAATTCGAGGAAAGTATCATGAATGTAAGAGGTGGGAGGAAAGCTATTAGAAGTGGTGAGGAGTTTTTGTCAAAAGAGTAAGGTGTTTGTGTGAATAAATAGAAAGGAGAATGGGTGGTTCCTGGTGAAGATGGATCTGTGGCTGGGGTGTTTGGTCTCGATGGCTGCTCAATATGTTTATGGATGGGACGGAAAGGGAAATGGAGTGATGGTTTAGAGGAGGAGTTGGGGTACTTAGGAGGTCAGTTATTGTTTGCTCATGACATAGAGCTGGTGGCAGATTTGAGTGAGAAACTTCAAAAAAAATTTCAGAATTGGGAAGAGATACATGCATGTTATGTCAAAGATGAATATTTGTGAAAGAGAAGAAGGCCTTGGGATATTAGGGCCTCGACACTTAGAAGAACAAGAGGCATGCTTATTAGATAGAAATAAATGGATCAGTGTGATGTGATTCATTTGGGATAACTGTGGGATGAGCCAGGGCATATGAAGCTTTGAAGATAAAACCATGGAGTAGTGTATGTATGAGGCTTGGATGTGGATTTTAGGCTCTAGTTTTAGTACAGTATCCATAACAGCTAGATTGGATGTGTGCATATGAGGTTGTTGTTTGTGAATGATAGGAATGGATATGTGCAAATGGGGTTGTTGTTTGTTCCTGATAGAAATGGATGTATGCAGATGAGGTTTTTGTTTGTTCTGAGTGAGAATGGATGTATGAAATGAGGTGGTTGTTTGTTGGTTCCTGATACTACTTGCAAAGAAAGGAGAGGCAATTAACATTTGCATACAGATTGTATCAGTATTACATTCTCCAGAATATTGAAGCCAATATACATTAGACACGATGTGTCCAAATCTTTGAAACCTTGCTGAAAATTCATTTATGATCCTGTAGGTACATTTTATGATTTGAAGTGCCTACCCAACCTTTTACAGAGAATGAATTATTAAAGACATAGGGTTTTTTTTTTTTTTTTTTTTTTTTTCAAACTATTCACCATTTCCCACATTAGCGAGGTAGCGTTAAGAACAGAGGACTGGGCCTTTTTTGGAATATCCTCACCTGGCTCCCTCTGTTCCTTCTTTTGGAAAATTAAAAAAAAAAACGAGAGGGGAGGATTTCCAGCCCCCCGCTCCCTCCCCTTTTAGTCGCCTTCTACGACACGCAGGGAATACGTGGGAAGTATTCTTAATCCCCTATCCTCAGGGATATATATATATATATATATATATATATATATATATATATATATATATATATATATATATTTTTTTTTTTTTGCTTTGTCGCTGTCTCCCACGTTTGCGAGGTAGCGCAAGGAAACAGACGAAAGAACTGGCCCAACCCACCCCCATACACATGTATATACATACGTCCACACACGCAAATATACATACCTACACAGCTTTCCATGGTTTACCCTAGACGCTTCACATGCCCTGATTCAATCCACTGACAGCACGTCAACCCCGGTATACCACATCGATCCAATTCACTCTATTCCTTGCCCTCCTTTCACCCTCCTGCATGTTCAGGCCCCGATCACACAAAATCTTTTTCACTCCATCTTTCCACCTCTAATTTGGTCTCCCACCTCTCCTCGTTCCCTCCACCTCTGACACATATATCCTCTTGGTCAATCTTCCCTCACTCATTCCCTCCATGTGCCCAAACCACTTCAAAACACCCTCTTCTGCTCTCTCAACCACGCTCTTTTTATTTCCACACATCTCTCTCACCCTTACATTACTCACTCGATCAAACCACCTCACACCACACATTGTCCTCAAACATCTCATTTCCAGCACATCCATCCTCCTGCGCACATCTCTATCCATAGCCCACGCCTCGCAACCATACAACATTGTTGGAACCACTATTCCTTCAAACATACCCATCTTTGCTCTCCGAGATAATGTTCTCGACTTCCACACATTCTTCAAGGCTCCCAGGATTTTCGCCCCCTCCCCCACCCTATAGGTATAAAGTAATATTCTATTCTACCAGAAAACGTGAAAACAGAAATAGGGTTTTGAATATCTGTAGCTGGGTTCAAAAAACCATTTTTTTAATGATGTTGGGTAAGCTTTACTGTTTGTTGTATGTTTTATTTTAGAGCAAAGAGCAAACATTTGGTAACAAAAGATGTGTAGAAAAAAAAATAGATTGGATACAGTGTCACAAATTGATCATTACTGTAATTATTTATGTGCTACTAGTTGGGCGCATCTCATCAAACCTACTATGATGGTATGAAATTTAGCGTTTGGTGTCCATGATATTATAGTGCAATCATTTATGAACAAAAGTATGTAAAGAAATGGAGGACAAAACCATGTCAGAAAATGATTACTATAAACCTTTATTTGTGGCCAACAGCTGGCTGTACATGCCTCATTCACCTCTGGGGTACCAGGAGGGCTCACCCTTTCATGCATGAAAGGTCACGTTTACACAGAATGTCTAAAGTTGTAATCTGGTTAAACAAAGTGTCTAAAGTTGTTATCTGGTACCACTAGACTTATCTAAACTTCAACACTCTTTCCATTGCAGAATGATGCCATATGATAGTGTATATGGTGTGAATCAATATTGACTTTGCATTAGTCATCTTCATGTTCCTCTAAACAGGTCCTTGGCTGAGGTTGTTGCAGAGCGTGAGTCACTAATTGAAGCTCTCCATGGGGAACTGGAGGCCATGCGTATTGAAGTCCAGCAGTCACGCTCACATGCTTCTCACACAGAAGAACAGCTTAGACTTCGCATCAATGACCTTGAGTCTACGATAGCTGAACTAGTGAGTTCAGCTACCATTGTTCATAAATTTGTTTTTCTTATGTATGTATTATGTAGCATTCCTTAATCAGTTCACTATTTCTAAAATTCAAAACAGTGGACCTTCCATCTTTTCCCAAGTTTTGTTGCTACAGAAGTTGTTTTCTTCATATATTCTTCTTAACAGTGGAAACAGAATATAGACAGCTGTGAAGCTGCAAGATTCCCATAAAAGGAGCCCTAGGGTTGTAAAACAATTTGAATTCTTTCAACCGTAATACTTTTTGTATATATAGTTCCCTATCCCACATTAGTGAGAAAGCATCAGAAACAAATGAACACTGGTCTCATCTGCAAACATCCACCCTCTGGTTGTCATGTATAATTGTTCTGAAACCAGAGTATACCACCCTCTTTGACCATTTCATAAGTCCTAGTTCAGCCCATTGATAGCATGTCGATCCATGTATACCACACTGATCCAATTGTTTTTGACCCATGCACCCCCACCCTCCTGACTGTTTAATTTCCAATACCCTAAAACCTCCTTCACTCCATCCTTCCATCTTCTTGGTTTTCCTCTGTGAGACAAAAATTTATGAGCTTTGCAGTGAGTTAAAAAGAATTTTCAAAGTACTACTAAGATAATAAGAAGAGTGCATGGAACTTCAGAAACTTTTAAAGGAAAACTTGATATATTGTTGAAGACAGTTCAAGATGAACTCAGAATAGATAATAACAGAATGTGTGTGTGTGTGTCTGTGTGTGTTTGTGTGCGTGTGTGTGTGTGTGTGTGTCTGTGTGTGTGTCTGTGTGGTAGGGGAGATAGGAACAATATTATTCATTAAACAAGGCATATGGTAAGTGCTTTGCATTGCATTTTGGCAAAATCTCATCATAGTTACTCATTGGTAGATAGGTACTTCCCCTTCCTCTCTCCATTTACATAGATCTCCTTTGTCAGTCAGTCTTTATATCCTCTTTATATATCTTAATCATTTCAGCACACCTGAGGCACCTATCTCAGACTATTCTTACCTAACCCCTCCCATAAGTATCAATTCTTACACAGTTAAGTTACACCTTATATTGTCCTTGGGCATTTAATTTTCCTCATGTCCTCCCTCTTCCTTTCATTTGCATTCAAGGCCCAAGATTCACATCCATACAACACTGCTAATTAGCCAAGGCAGAGAGAGAGAGCTGTGAATGAAGGATTAAAGTCTACAATTTATAATTGGTGAGTTCCTGTTAGCTATTCATTGATGGAAGAGATTTTCACTATATGCAGTAGTTTGAGTGCACATTTAGTGGATGTGTATGCTGTGATACTTATACTGTACAGTATATAGGTTGTAGGTAAGTGTCAGGTCATTTCATTTTTTGAATGAGTTTTTTCATTGTTTTTTTTATCTGATTCCAATAACCATTCTTGCCATTAGAATACTACATGTTTTCTTGGTACTTTCTCTTTTTTCACTAGAGAAGATGTACCTTATTCATTAATTGATCCATATCAGCTTACAGAAGACAATCTTTTTAATAAAGTAAAGATGTTTTTGTTTTTATACAAACAGGATAGTGAACTTTTGGCTGAAAGACAGAGTAAGGAATCAATCATGGCACAGGTAGAGGCAGCAGCAGCAAGTGCAGAAGCAGTAACAAAGTTAGCAGATGAGGAAATGAAAAGACGTTCAGCTGAGGAAAAGTTTGTCAAGATGAAGGATGTTTATCAGAAGCTGCGTCATGAACACATAAATCTCATCAGAGGGGTAATACGATGTGATTTTTTTTTAAGTGTTTAAAACTTAATTTCCCTAATGTGCACATTATTATATTTTTTACTCTATTTTTGGTATTTAACCATACATCTTACCCTATACTCATAACATGGTGTAGTTGTGAAGAGAGAGATTGATTTTACTCGCTCGGTGAAATTGGCATGCAAAATAAGTCAAAGAGAGTTTTTATTAGAGTGGAAGTTCAAGTATACATTTTGCACATTATATATGGATTAAAGATGTTTATTTGTAAAATGAGAGTTTTTATGCACTTGATGCTCTCCATGTAAATGGCCATGGACTTAAGATTGATGGACAAAATCCTTAACATTTCTTTTATCATCAGGCCAAAGGCCACATGCGTGTGTTCAGGATGATTAATTTGTTAATGGTCTTTGTGTAGATGTTTGTGATGGAGTGAATTTCGTTTTTTTTTATGTAATACTTAGTATGTTTGGATTTTTGTTTTGTGGTATTGGTTGACCATTCGTAGTTGCAGAAGGGTGCAAGATGGATTTTTGTCTGTTAATGATGAAAAGGGGGATAGTAGATATCTGTTTAGAGAAAATCAGCTTTCTCATTGTGTGAACTCTTACTTGGGTGGTGTTAGGATTTTGTGATTTGGGGTAATCTGCATATGTGATGACTTGCACTATAAGTTCTGAGTGAAGTGATGGGTCATGTAAGACGAGATTGAAGAGGGTTGAAGAAGGAATTGCTTCTTACAGGACATCACAGCAGAGCTTGAGGATTGGGAGTGTAGTCTTTGTATATAATTCTGGCATGGAAGGCAGCTATGAGTTTTTTATTTGTTTGAGGATATACCAGGAGATGGTATTGAATGGTGCATTGATTTATGTTGCTAGTAGCTTGTGGTAGTTGTTGATTGATGCCATTCACACTGTGTTATGTGAAGTTTGTATGTGGTATGGTAGAGAAGTGATTGCCGTTTGGCTTTGACTTTGCTATTCTTGTTCAGTGTTGTGGATTAGTTTTTTGAAGAGTTTAGAACTGAAGATAGCAGTGACATAAGGCAGTATAAGGAAGGGGAGTTTAGATGTTTTGGATGAATTCAGAATAGGTATTCTCTTTGGAATTTCCAGATTTGGGATCTAGTTATGCAACCAGGAGTGGTTGGAGATGCCTCTTAAGTGCTTGGGTTGCAATTGGGCTGGAGTGATTCATGTGGAAGTTTGATATGTTGTCAAGGCCTGTTGTAGGGTGTTCTCTAAGGTTTTGATTTAGCTCACGAAGTTAACTTTTTTCAGAAAGCAGAGTTGGAGAAGCAGCTCTCCTTGGAGCAGGAAGCACATATAGCCACACAACAGTGTAGAGATGAGGTTGCTGCTACCTTAAAAAGTACACAGTCTCAGATGGCCCAGGACACACAAGCTCATCACAGTCTTACCCAGACAGCTCAGCAGGTGGGTACAAATAATATTATTTAGTTACATGTGATTTTGATTTATTCCCACTCATTTTAAGCAGAAGGATACAAGTTTTATGAATTAAAAGGTTGAGAATATAATTCTTTTCTAAGTCTACTCAATTTTAAAAGACTATGTACATGAGTTATATTGGTTAATGCAGTATGTTACTGTTTTCAGTGTACTGATAACTTATGCGCATTTTCATTTTGAAGCAAAGTTCCTAGTTTTTCATAAGTAAAGCTGTAAATTGTTAGGTTTGTTTATTTGTTATGCCTGCTTAAAAGAAATTACAATTTTTAAATGAAATGTATGTCTCTTTCTATTATTTTTTTCATACAATGTGGTTGTCAGTGTCGGTCAGTTTGAATTCAGCTGACACGCTACCTGTACATGGAAATTCTCAAGGAATATGAAACATATTTGTTCAGTTTTCAAGCAAATAACACTGTAAAAGATATATCAAAGATTGGTTTTGGATGCAGGCCAATAATTCTCTCATACGCAAAATTGAGGGAATGAATCATATCAACTGTCGTGAGAAGTTGAAAGAATATGAAGTTTACAGCCTAGAAAGGCAACAAGAAAGATACCCAGAAATCTATGCATAGCGACAAAGTCAAGGGAGAAAGGACATTATACTGGACATAAAAACCTCTCAACAGGGAAGAAACAGAATAGAATCTGTATTCATACCAAAATACTAAATACTAAAAAAGGGGGGGGAGGCTGGGTTGGGGGTGGAAAGATGGAGTGAGGGGGATTTTGTGTGGTCGGGGCCTGGACGTGCGGGAGGGTGGGGTGGGGGGGGGGAGCGATGTGGTGTGCCGGGGTTGACGTGCTGTCGGTGGATTGAATCGGGGCATGTGAAGCGTCTGGGGTAAACCATGGAAAGCTGTGTAGGTATGTATATTTTGCGTGTGTGGACGTATGTATATACATGTGTATGGGGGTGGGTTGGGCCATTTCTTTCGTCTGTTTCCTTGCGCTACCTCGCAAACGCGGGAGACAGCGACAAAGTATAATAAAAAAATAAAATAATAAAAAAAAAGATATTATACAGGTATATGTGAGAGTTCAGACCATGAGATGGAAAGAGAATTTGGTGCCTAACCTAGAGAAATATGAAACATTTATGGGACAAGAACAAAAACTTAAAATACACATGCATAAATGGTTAAAGTTCAGCCCAGACAAACCCAGTATTGACAGAAATGTTATGTGTGTGGCAGCATAGAAATATAGTACTATTAACCAAGTAAGAAGTTTGGTGAGCTCTCCTTGTTTGCCATGCATATTGGCAAAATCTTAAGACTTAGGAAGCTAGAAAGAATTAAGAAACATTCCACAAGTAAAATGATTACGGGAGTGAAGCATATGAATTATCATGAGAAATAAAGAACTCAAACTTTGTAGATCGGAAAGATTGAAAGATATATGGCAATGGACAGTGTCAATAAAATGGTCATCAGAAATGATATCTTTGCTTTCATAGTCTCCCAGCAAAGAAGACACATTAGTTAAGTAAGTAATAATACCTTGGAACAAAGATATCAGAAGATTTTTAAGAGCCCTCCAAGAAAATTGCACCATTTATTTAATGTACTGCAGAGTAAAGAAGGAATATGCATGGGATAAGCACTGAAACATTCAAAAGAAACCTTGATAAATGGCAAATAATAGTTCCAGGTTAGCCCAAAAATGGGTTTGTTGCAGTAGAGACAAACAGTATTGCTAATCAAATAAGTGGTGATTGCTACACATTATCCCTGTCTGAAGGCAAAATTTTGTATGTGAGGCACTAAAGGCTAAAAGAGCAACTCTGGAATTCACTAGTTATGGCGACTATTTCCATGGCCACCATCTGGAGGGAGCTCAAGAAATATATAGATAGATAGATTTCTCTGAGTGACATATTTTAAGTATGACAAAGAAAAGAATTGTAAGGAATACTATGGAACATCTTTAAAGAAAAAGATGTAAGATTCAAGAGATCAACATTTATAAGATAAAACGCAGATAAAGCATCAATACTAATCAAAATAAAGTATGAGAGAACAAAAAATATTATACCGAAAGAGAGAAGAATGTGGATGAACAGATGACATTGGGAATAGAAAGAGAAGACAGTAACAATTAAAGATAGGATACAAGAGCTCAAAGAAGAAACCAGGAGTTTCGATGTGAAAACTGTGAAATTACGAATAGGACATTAAAGATCAGATGAAGAGAGAGAGAGACCAGTAACTTAGAAAGGAATCCAAAATTATTATTCCCATATGTGAAGAAAGCAGAAAACAAGACCAAAAAATTAATCATTCATGTTAGGAGAGAAGTTAGGATCAGTACAAAATGATGATCTTTTTCTTTCAAACTATTCACCATTTCCTGCATTAGCGAGGTAGCGTTAAGAACAGAGAACTGGGCCTTTGAGGGAATATCCTCACCTGGCCCCCTTCTCTGTTCCTTCTTTTGGAAAATTAAAAAAAAAAAGAAAAAAAAAAAGTAATGAGAGGGGAGGATTTCCAGCCCCCCCCCCGCTCCCTCCCCTTTTAGTCGCCTTCTACGACACGTAGGGAATTTTTTTTTTTTTTTTTTTTTTTTTTTTGCCGCTGTCTCCCGTGTTTGTGAGGTAGCGCAAGGAAACAGACGAAAGAAATGGCCCATGTATATACCATGGAAAGCTGTGTAGGTATGTATATTTGCGTGTGTGGACATGTGTATGTACATGTGTATGGGGGGGGTTGGGCCATTTCTTTCGTCTGTTTCCTTGCGCTACCTCGCAAACGCGGGAGACAGCGACAAAGTATAAAAAAAAAAAAAAAAAAAAAGAATATATATATATATATATATATATATATATATATATATATATATATATATATATATCCCTGGGGATAGGGGAGAAAGAATACTTCCCACGTATTCCCTGCGTGTCGTAGAAGGCGACTAAAAGGGGAGGGAGCGGGGGGCTGGAAATCCTCCCCTCTCGTTTTTTTTTGATTTTCCAAAAGAAGGAACAGAGAACGAGGCCAGGTGAGGACATTCCCTCAGAGGCCCAGTCCTCTGTTCTTAACGCTACCTTGCTAACGCGGGAAATGGCGAATAGTATGAAAGAAAAGAAAAATATATATATGTATATATATATATATATATGTGTATATATATATATATATATATATGTGTATATATATATATATATATATATATTTCATGTGTGGCTGAGTGGCGACGAGAATGGATGAAGGTAGCAAGTATGAATATGTACATGTGTCTATATGTATACGTCTATGTATGTATATGTATGTATACGTTGAAATGTATAGGTCTGTATATGTGCTTGTGTGGGCGTTTATGTATATACATGTGTATGTGGGTGAGTTGGGCCATTCTTTCATCTGTTTCCTTGCGCTACCTCGCGAATGCGGGAGACAGCGACAAAGTATAATAGAATAGAATAGAACATATACAATGGCACATGTATATACATACGTCCACACGCAAATATACATACCTACACAGCTTTCCATGGTTTACCCCAGACGCTTCACATGCCCTGATTCAATCCACTGACAGCACGTCAACCCCGGTATACCACATCGATCCAATTCACTCTATTCCTTGCCCTCCTTTCACCCTCCTGCATGTTCAGGCCCCGATCACACAAAATCTTTTTCACTCCATCTTTCCACCACCAATTTGGTCTCCCACTTCTCCTCGTTCCCTCCACCTCCGACACATATATCCTCTTGGTCAATCTTTCCCCACTCATTCTATCCATGTGCCCAAACCATTTCAAAAAACCCTCTTCTGCTCTCTCAACCACGCTCTTTTTATTTCCACACATCTCTCTTACCCTTACGTTACTTACTCGATCAAACCACCTCACACCACACATTGTCCTCAAACATCTCATTTCCAGCACATCCATCCTCCTGCACACAACTCTATCCATAGCCCACGCCTCGCAACCATACAACATTGTTGGAACCACTATTCCTTCAAACATAGCCATTTTTGCTTTCCGAGATAATGTTCTCGACTTCCATACATTCTTCAAGGCTCCCAGGATTTTCGCCCCCTCCCCCACCCTATGATCCACTTCCGCTTCCATGGTTCCATCCGCTGCCAGATCCACTCCCAGATATCTAAAACACTTTACTTCCTCCAGTTTTTCTCCATTCAAACTTACCTCCCAATTGACTTGACCCTCAACCCTACTGTACCTAATTACCTTGCTCTTATTCACATTTACTCTTGACTTTCTTCTTTCACACTCTTTACCAAACTCAGTCACCAGCTTCTGCAGTTTCTCACATGAATCAGCCACCAGCGCTGTATCATCAGCGAACAACAACTGACTCACTTCCCAAGCTCTCTCATCCCCAACAGACTTCATACTTGCCCCTCTTTCCAAAACTCTTGCATTCACCTCCCTAACAACCCCATCCATAAACAAATTAAACAACCATGGAGACATCACACACCCCTGCCGCAAACCTACATTCACTGAGAACCAATCACTTTCCTCTCTTCCTACACGTACACATGCCTTACATCCTCGATAAAAACTTTTCACTGCTTCTAACAACTTGCCTCCCACACCATATATTCTTAATACCTTCCACAGAGCATCTCTATCAACTCTATCAGGGAAAATATATATATATATATATATATATATATATATATATATATATATATTTTTTTTTTTTTTTATACTTTGTCGCTGTCTCCCGCGTTTGCGAGGTAGCGCAAGGAAACAGATGAAAGAAATGGCCCAACCCCCCCCCCCCAATACACATGTATATACATACGTCCACACACGCAAATATACATACCTACACAGCTTTCCATGGTTTACCCCAGACGCTTCACATGCCTTGATTCAATCCACTGACAGCACGTCAACCCCGGTATACCACATCGCTCCAATTCACTCTATTCCTTGCCCTCATTTCACCCTCCTGCATGTTCAGGCCCCGATCACACAAAATCTTTTTCACTCCATCTTTCCACCTCCAATTTGGTCTCCCTCTTCTCCTTGCTCCCTCCACCTCCGACACATATATCCTCTTGGTCAATCTTTCCTCACTCATCCTCTCCATGTGCCCAAACCACTTCAAAACACCCTCTTCTGCTCTCTCAACCACGCTCTTTTTATTTCCACACATCTCTCTTACCCTTACGTTACTCACTCGATCAAACCACCTCACACCACACATTGTCCTCAAACATCTCATTTCCAGCACATCCATCCTCCTGTGCACAACTCTATCCATAGCCCACGCCTCGCAACCATACAACATTGTTGGAACCACTATTCCTTCAAACATACCCATTTTTGCTTTCCGAGCTAATGTTCTCGACTTCCACACATTCTTCAAGGCCCCCAGAATTTTCGCCCCCTCCCCCATCCTATGATCCACTTCCGCTTCCATGGTTCCATCCGCTTCCAGATCCACTCCCAGATATCTAAAACACTTCACTTCCTCCAGTTTTTCTCCATTCAAACTCACCTCCCAATTGACTTGACCCTCAACCCTACTGTACCTAATAACCTTGCTCTTATTCACATTTACTCTTAACTTTCTTCTTCCACACACTTTACCAAACTCAGTCACCAGCTTCTGCAGTTTCTCACATGAATCAGCCACCAGCGCTGTATCATCAGCGAACAACAACTGACTCACTTCCCAAGCTCTCTCATCCCCAACAGACTTCATACTTGCCCCTCTTTCCAAAACTCTTGCATTTACCTCCCTAACAACCCCATCCATAAACATATATATATATATATTTTTTTTTTTTCATACTATTCGCCATTTTCCGCGATAGCGAGGTAGCGTTAAGAACAGAGGACTGGGCCTTTGAGGGAATATCCTCACCTGGCCCTATTCTCTGTTCCCTCTTTTGGAAAATTAAAAAAAAAAAAAAAAAAACGAGAGGGGAGGATTTCCAGCCCCCCCGCTCCCTTCCCTTTTAGTCACCTTCTACGACACAGGGAATACGTGGGAAGTATTCTTTCTCCCCCATATATATATATATATATATTGTATATAGTATATTTTATTTGTTAGCTAAATATATGTTTTTTATCTGTTAGCTAACCCTCAAATGGGTGGCCTGAACCTTAAAGTTCATCACTGTATGGAAAAAATCATTTATGAAATGAAAGTTATGATATGAAAGTTGAGCTTCCAAAAGACTGAAAAAATCCACAGAGAATTATGTTAATGTCTTCATGTTGGCTGAGCTCACTGCAGAGTGTATGGCTGAGGGTGATTTGGACAACACATCTGACAGCACCCATTAAAAATCAAGGATAGGGAGATGTTTCTTTTTCTTGATATGTATGTGATGTTCCAAAGTATTGAATTACAAAGACCCTTTGTTAACCTAAGAAAGCTTAGATTTAGAGATGATAAAAGTGAAAATTATTGATGTTGCCATGATAACATGATAAGTAGAGGTTTTTCTTAAGTTGCAATAATTATCACTTGGTAAGTTTTATATTGCTGTTAGTCAGACTCAGTTAGATTTGACTGAAATATATTATGAATATATATGAAATGAGATGTTTCACAAGGCTTTGGTTTTGGTAAACCTTAGATTTACTAAACTCTGCATTACAGGAGGCAGGGTTATTGAATCAGAAGATATTAGAAGTTACTGCTGAAAGAGATCAAGTGGCAGCCCAGGTGAAAGATCTGCAGGAGCGTTTATCACAACTTTACACCCAAATGGAAACACATACTCAACAGGCATCTGCCCAGGTTAGGATAAAATGCATTAGAAATAGCAGTTGAAATGAACTCATACTTCTCATGTTTGAGAATGACAAAAGAATTCTGAATTTTATTCTTCGTCGTGTACGTAAAAAATATTGGAGCCATTAAGCATTGAGTTTATATTCAGTCTGTAGGTATTTGGTTATGTATAGTAAGTGAAAGGTGATTTGAATACATTTAAACAGGAAAAGTAAGGATATGGGTGAGGCAGATACACTAGCAGTGGGTGTAGATAAAGGTTGTAGGAATGAGAGTAGGAGGGCACTTAGAATAGAAGAAAAGAGAGAGAGTGGAGTACAGTATTCTCCAGGGGTGGATTTTTTTTCTCAAGATACTGAAGGTAGAAGGACAGTATTGTACCTAGATGCAATGTAGTATGCCTAAAAGTATGAAAGTAAAAAAAAAAAGAAGTCAAGAAATTGGATGCATGTAGTGATTGTTTTACCTTTACAGAAATAGTGAAAGATATAAGTACTTTATTCATTTGTTGCTATTGCTCCACTTTTCCTTACCTCAGTGTAGCTTCAGTCATACTTAAGACATTTTTTTGGCTTGATTATCTAGATGTGTGATCAGTGGAAGATAGTGAGATTTATAGGAAAGTTGTGTTCAGGTGTGCTGAGAATAGAGATACCTGATCCTTATTGCTTAAAGTTTGTATTGATTGCACTGAATCATGTTTGATAATTCTCAATTATGCTTTTAGCCACTCAATTGACATAAAACTTTTCTTTTTAGATGGTGTCAGTTCACAGTGAATGGAAGACAAATACCCACAAGTGCATTGAAGGAGCTGTAGATGGAGCTCAGATTGTAATAACTCATGCTCTTTCCCACTTTGATCATGAGGCTCATTTAGATGTGAAATGCACACCAGGTAGGCCTACATGAAATCTTTCTATGCCTTTAAAAAGGCTTTTGTTCACTGGTAATTAGCTTTAGATTTTTGAAGGATGTACAAAGTAGGCCAAGATTGAATCATTTTTTCATTCTTAATAGTTGTATGTACTGGTAGTTTCTTTTTTAATTTTTAGATATTCTTTCATGTGTTCATGTTGAAACTTTATCCGTTGGCATTGGATGATCTAGGAACACTGAATATTTCATTCTGTACGACATCTGATTTGGCCTCTTATAAGATAGAAGTGAATTAATGAAGAAATTTAGTTGGAGACTTCAAGGGCCTAGCAACAACTATTATTATATATTCAGAGACAAAAGGACATCATAAGATGTAGTCAGTTGATTTTTAAGTGATTAACCAGTTTTTTCCTATTTTTTTCTTTTCATTCATACTTGTTTACCATTTCTGAGTGTTAATGAGGTATTGCCAAGAACAAATGATGACAGCCCACATTTGCTCACATCCATTCTCTAGCTGTCATATGCAGTGCACCAAAACCACAAACCCCTGTCCACAACCAGACCCTATAGACCTTTCCATGGTATCCCTCTCCCACTTCACATGCCCTTGTTCAGTCCATTGACAGCTCATCACCACCTGTATGAAACATCATTCCAGTTCATCAGATCCCATGTACACCTATCACCCTTCTGCATATTCAGGCCCTGGGCTACTCAAAATCTTTTTCACTCCATCCTTCAGTCTCAAGTTTGGTCTTCCCTTCTCCTTTTCCACTCCACTTGCAGCACATATATCTTCTTTATCAACCTCTCCTAACTCATTTTCTCCATATGTCAAAACTATTTGAGTCTTACAACACCTAAGTAAAGTAGGGTTAGGTGAGGTGAATCCCATAAGATTCAGAAATGAAGATCCGCACATGTTCACCATCATGATTTTTGCTTTTAGTCTTCTGCCTGCATTTAAAGCTGGCTTGTGGAATGATTGATCACATAGTTGCTTAGTCAACATATGAATTTATGCTTGGTCATTCATGCCCCAGCTGTGTGTAACAGAAGACGATACACTCGGTTAGTAGTCAGTGAAAGTAAGCACATTCTGCTAGACATAGAGCAAGACATGGTAGATATCCAAAGGAATTATACGATAATGACGTGTCTTCATATGGTAGAGTCTTACTTTGGGGACACAGACTCTTCCAGCATTGATACTGTGTATGAAAATGATTGAGTATAGATATACTGGAACGCCATTCAGTATTTGAATGATAAGTGATATCTACTATGTATATCCATAATGAAGAAGTAATGCAACCATATGACAAGTAAAACATGCTAATTTGTAGAACATAGATAAGTCATTTGTAACCACAGCCCTTGTGCCAGGCTACTTCTGAGTTAGGAGGCAGACAGTTTACTGTTATATAAACAGATGCTTCTTGCTCTCAAGTTCTTTCAGTGTCCAACCAAGGATTCTATAGATTGTTGAAAAATTTTATTAAATGTTAACAGAATATATTGATATATTTCCTTTATGGAAGGTTATGCAAGGTTATTAGGTACAGTAGGGGTGAGGGTCAAGTCAATTGGGAGGTGAGTTTGAATGGAGAAAAACTGGAGGAAGTGAAGTGTTTTAGATATCTGGGAGTGGATCTGTCAGCGGATGGAACCATGGAAGCGGAAGTGGATCATAGGGTGGGGGAGGGGGCGAAAATTTTGGGAGCCTTGAAAAATGTGTGGAAGTCGAGAACATTATCTCGGAAAGCAAAAATGGGTATGTTTGAGGGAATAGTGGTTCCAACAATGTTGTATGGTTGCGAGGCGTGGGCTATGGATAGAGATGTGCGCAGGAGGATGGATGTGCTGGAAATGAGATGTTTGAGGACAATGTGTGGTGTGAGGTGGTTTGATCGAGTAAGTAACGTAAGGGTAAGAGAGATGTGTGGAAATAAAAAGAGCGTGGTTGAGAGAGCAGAAGAGGGTGTTTTGAAATGGTTTGGGCACATGGAGAGAATGAGTGAGGAGAGATTGACCAAGAGGATATATGTGTCGGAGGTGGAGGGAACGAGGAGAAGAGGGAGACCAAATTGGAGGTGGAAAGATGGAGTGAAAAAGATTTTGTGTGATCGGGGCCTGAACATGCAGGAGGGTGAAAGGAGGGCAAGAAATAGAGTGAATTGGAGTCATGTGGTATACAGGGGTTGACGTGCTGTCAGTGGATTGAAGCAAGGCATGTGAAGCGTCTGGGGTAAACCATGGAAAGCTGTGTAGGTATGTATATTTGCGTGTGTGGACGTGTATATGTACATGTGTATGGGGGGGGGGGTTGGGCCATTTCTTTCGTCTGTTTCCTTGCGCTACCTCGCAAACGCGGGAGACAGCGACAAAGTATAAAAAAAAAAAAAAAAAAAAAATTTCCTTTATGGTAGAAATTGGACAAATTCTGAAGTGGCTGCACAGATTACCATTATTCAAAATCTAGTTATGTGTTATGGAAGGAACTTATATTTGGTATGTTTAGGTTTAATATTGTTTTCCTTTCTCCTTGGCTTAGATTTGTTAGCAGTTCCATTGTGATGTAGATATCCCTAGAACCGTATCAGATTCGTCCAGTGTAAAGTTCATTTTAGATGTGAAAGCAGGGGAAAGTGAAAATTTAGGGGTCACAGAAAGACTCAGTAATTCTATTTTGTGATTTTTTAAGACACTGGGAAATGATTCTTAGGGTAATATATGCGGACTGTGTGTATTTTTGTGTATATTTCTGTGTATATTTCTGATGTCTGTTCCAATTAGGACTTCCTCAGAGGAGTGGTCATGGCAACAGTGTCTCCATAAATTAAGAACTCCAGTGCCGCTTCTCACCCTTTAGTGCCTCATGTGTAACATGCTACTGGCTGAGGGCAAGTCTGGTGCAGTGTTTGGAGAGGCTTCTATCTAATGACCCTAATGACTACTTCTATCTAATGCTTCTACCTATTGCTTTTACCTAATGTGTCTGCCTAATAGTCTTTCCAAAATGTTCCTAGCTACTAGTTCTATCTACTGCTCCTACCATTTTGGCAAAGGCAGGGCTAGTGCATAGTGCTCACTGCAGGAAAATCTTGAGGTATGGAGAATGAGTTGCATGAGTTAAGTGTTGTCACATGTTACACATGACAAGGAGAGATTGTATGTTTGTGGACAGAATGCCAGTAGTCCACATGTTAGTGAGGCAGAAAGAAAAGACAGCTACCTAGGTCAGAGGAGTGCAACTTGACAACCACTAAAGTGCTGGCTCACTAAGCAGATGTCACTAACCATCCTGGTACCCAGGAAGGTAGTACCGGTAATGTACCTCCCTGGTCATTGGTTTCGTACCAACTACTACCAACAAATATATACATACATTAAATGATTTTAGAAATAAACATATTGGTTTAAAGCCTTCCTCATTTTGTAATAGTATAGACTCTACCTAGATTCAAACGATTCAAGGCTGTCTTCTTTTGTTACCATGGAAAACTATTTACAGTGGTAGGCACTTTGTTTTGGAGAAGAGCTGAATGGATTTGTAGATCAGTTGATACTAAAATAATTGAGGTAGAATTAATATCATTGAAGCAGCCACCATGTTTTTGCTGTCTTGATTTTGAATCTTTGTTTCAGAGTACACCTTGGCTTACCAAACATTGGTAATGGATGCTTTGATGAACCTTTCAAGTTCGTATGAATCATATTTAGACAACTTCCATTCAGCACCACATCTCATCACCAGCGTTACTACATCTGCACATTACATTGCTGCTTTCCTTCTTTATGCAAAAGCAACCTCACATGCAAGCCCAAATATTGAACATGCAGAAAGTGAGTTGAGTTGTTAATTGCTTTTATATAGGATTTTATGTTTCTCTTGTGATAACCAAACTAATTATCAGCATCATGTGTTAGATGTGTTTATTATTTTGGAGTCTTTTTAAAGTTAGAAAAAGTGTATGTCAAAAGTCTTTATTTGTCTTAATTTTCATTAAACGCAGAAGCAACAACTTGGAGAGAGTATTATTGTCATTTTCATTTGTATCCTTTCATCCCAGTTAAACTAGTATGAAGTTTTATACCAAGTCTTTTGTAGAATTTCTTGCAGAAAAACAACACTATGATAAGACTTGATTTTGTACATTGTTTGTTCCACATATGTTTTGCTATCTTTTTTAGATACTTTAGTATCTCTCATTGTAATATCTCATAAAGTTTTTCATGTAATCGTGTCTTGATTTTTTCTAATTCTTCAGTGTGAGAGAAAACATTGCATTTCTAAGTTACATTAACATGAATTTATTTCTTTATGTACCCTTATCATCCCAGTTAAATGAGTGAAGAGTTTTACACCAAGTCTTGTCACTTCTAGAGTCTTATGTGGAAAATAAGGTTTAATTTGTGTTATTTTGTAGTAATTTGTGGTCTGTTTCCATCATAATCAAAATTTTCTCTTATAACCATTAGTCTTGTATTTTTTATTACTTTCCATGAGTGACAGATTTAAAAGTATTGTATAATCAGTGCATAATCTGTATATTTTTTTATCATCTGTAAACCTAAGGTCTAGAGTGAGCCATGTACTTATCATTATTTTTGCAGATCTTGTTGCTGCTCTGGAGGAATTTGCCAGGGCATTTAGTAATACTTTGGAAGGATTCAAAGTAAAGAAGACTTGACAGATGTTCGGGCAGTTAAAGAGCAGTTTGAAAGGTAAAATATTTATTGAGAATTGTTTTAGTTGACAAATTAGACTGAAATTATTGCCAACCTAAGTTATGAAGCTCATATATTTCTCTTCAATTTTTTTCTTTTTTCCTTTTTCTTGCCAGGTTTAAGAAACATTAAGAATTACATAGGAAAACTTGATTTCTAGCCTACATAAACTGGAAGGGCCAGATATATAATTGAGTGTTTTGGAGGCTGAAGACCTCTTTGGTGTCAAGAATCCTGGTTTTATAAACATTAGTTGTAAGAACTTCAGATACTCTGGAAACCAAATTTTCAAATGGTATTTTCAGTGGTAATAAGGCTGCTTTTCAGTAGATTTTCATGATGCCTCAACAGCCAGGTCTAGCTTTTGGTTTCCAAATGATAAACAATTGTAAAGATGTGTTTACTTGACCAACCAAGGCATATGCAAAGAATAGATGTTATAATCAGTTAACTCTTAAGTTTTTGGTATATAACATTTTATTGGATTACATCAAGATTACCGTTTATATCCCTGCAGTTGTTGTTCACTAGTGTCCCTTTGTGAAGACCAAAGCCCTGCATTAGAAGATATGGCTGCTGTGGTACATCGGGAAATGGAAAATATGGAGCTGTCTATCAGAGACGCAGTGGAAAAGTTCACAGCCTTGTTGGAAAATTCCAGGGCTAAGGACACTGGAACACAGCTGGAGGTAAGTAGTACATGAACATGTCTGGGAATGATTAATAAATGGGTTTTGGGAGTGAAGTATATTCACACTTTGGGTTACTTCATTTTATAATGTTTACAGGACTTTTATAGAAGTTCAGTGATTGTAAATGTGTATGTTGGACTCAATATTGATGCTATATAGAAAGGTTTGATTACTTATGGATACCGTACACTGTTTTGTGAGAGTAAAGTAGTGTTTGAAGCTCCCACCACAGAGGTGTTCTCACGTGTTCCTCTGCCTCTGGCTGATAAAATGGTTTTTCATCCCTCAAAACTTACTCTGGAAGGATTAGAATATTAGGCAGGAATGATAGGTAGGCACATTAGGTAGAATTAGTTGTAGTTGGTAGGAACATTAGGTAGGATCCTCTGGAAATACGGCTCTAGAGTTGCCCTCTGCCAGTGGTCTATTAAAGGTGAGGCATTAAAGGCTAGGAAGTGGCAATGAAGTTTGCTAGTTATGGAGACTATTGGGCTGTGGCCACCCCATTGACTGAGCTCCCAGAGGGAATAGGTACCAGGTATAGAGATACATAGATAGTTAGATCGAAAGCTTACTCATGATTTTAAGTGGCTCTGATTTTTAGAATGTATTCTTAAACATCATTCACTTGATTTTTGTCTGTATGAGGTTTGATGCACCTGATTATTCATATTTTCAGGTAAATGCAATGTGATCTTTTTTAAAGTTGAGGTGTTAGTTTATTACCAAATATTGGGCTACAGTTTTTACTGCATTTTGTTTCAACATCTTATTGTCAGATTTGTATTTAGTATCAACTTGCTTGCTTTAACATATCTTTTTAGAAAGTACTGAAACTTGAATGCACCGTAAGATTTTAAGGATAAAATTATATTGAAATGTTGAAGGAATATCTGTTATTGGTAACTGAATATTTTTTTCATTATTGGTCACTGAATATTTTTTTCAGTGAACTAATGAAATTAGCAGTGGTATATAGAATATACATGAATAGAATAAGTATCTAGTCTGCAAAGTGAGAACTATTAAGATAATGTGTTTTCATTGATTCTCAGATGAAGTGTGAAAAGGTGCAGAGCTGCAGTTTAGCTTGTTAAGTTTTTCTCCCAGTGTGTTTGTAGTAGTGTACTAATGATTCCAGGAGTGATATACAGAAAGCCTGGTATTTATATTGAGAGTAGTTTGTGGGTTTCTTGCAATTTTTTCATTATTGTGTTGTATGTGAGGTAGAGAGACTGAGAACCTTGACAGATATCAGTGAAACTGCCAAAACTTTGGTGAGAGTGACCAGCAACTACCCAGAAATATGTCCAAGGGGCCCAAGAAATAAGTTGCCATTTTAAGTCATCCTGTCAACAGCACTGCGTGCCAGTCCAACTTCACTTTGATAGTCAGTTTGTTAGTTCACGTCTTGTCCAGGTTTGATGGTGTTGGATAGTGTAGCTGGCAGTGACTTTGAGGCATGCTGACTCTTACCCCTACATTCTTTTGGTGAATTCACCATCACACCCTTCGGGGATTCCCAATTAGTTATTTTCATCTTGTGAATGGTTACTTTAATCATCAAATATCTTACTTTTCAGTAATAATTTTAACATGCTATGCTTGTAAACTGTTTTTTACCTACAGTTAGTCCTTAATCAGTCATGGGGTTATGGACCAACAGGGTTTAGAAATGATGAAAATTAAAACAAATCATAATGATTTTCTCTTTTAGAAAAAGTATTAAGTGACCAAAGTCACAAAAAGTACATTAGAAATACTCAAAAAGCAAATAGATACCATGTATACTTATACTGTGTTATGGCTTATTAATGCATGAAGAAAAAGAAGATGAGTGAGAAATGAACATACAGTATAATTGTTCACTGTCAGCACAATGAATCCACTTACACTTAGAGAAGGAGATTTATTTTATGTGATGATTTACAATTGGAGACATCAGGAATTGGTGGAGTGGGTGGAAAAGGAGTTGATGTAGACTTCTGAGGCAATGGTAGGATGGGTTGCCATCGTATATACATACATACCTTACTTTTTGGTGAAGAAAGAAGAGACGCTGAAAGCCTTACGTAGGATGAAATGTGGCAAGGTGGCTGTAGTGGATGGTATTGCTGTTGAATTTATCAAGAAAGGGTGTAACTGTGTTGTTGATTGGTTAGTTAGGATTTTCATTGTATGTAATGATAATTGGGAGGTGCCTGAGGATTGGTAGAATACATATATGTTATCACCATATTAATGCAAAGTAGATAAAGGTAAATGTTCAAACTACAGAGATATAAGTTTGTTGAGTGTACCTTGTAATTTTTATGGGAAGGAAGTGATTGAGAGAGCATTAGATTAGGAAATGATAGTGTGGATTCACAAGTGGTAAAAGATGTGTGGATCAGGTGTTTGTTTTAAGGAATTAGTATGAGGAATGCTTAGAAAAATAGATGGATTTGTGTGTAGCATTTATGGACCAGGAAAAGGCATATGATAGGGTTGATAGAGATGCTTTGTGTAAGGTTTTAAGAATATTCAGTGTGGGAAGAAAGCTGCTAGAAGCAATGAGAAGTTTTTATCAAGGATGTCAGGTGTGTGTATGGGTAGGAAGAGAGGAGAGTGAATGATTCTAGGTGAAGGTTGTGGCAGCATTGTATAATGTCCCCATGGTTGCTCAATTTATATATAGATTGGGTGATGAGGGAGGTAATTGCAAATCTTGGAGAGAGGGGCTGGGAAGTGAGTCAATTGTTGTTTGCTGATGATACAGTACTGTGGCAGATTTGAATGAGAAACTGCAGGAGTTGGTGACTGAGTTTTGGAAGAAAGTGTGAAAGGAGAAAGTTGAGAATGAATGTGATAAAAGGAATGTAATGTTATTAGATTAGTTAGGATGTGAGTTTGAATGGAGAAAAACTGGAAGTAGTAAGGGTTTTATAGCCCTGCGAGTGGACATGGCGGTGAATGGAAGCATTGAAGTGGAATGGAGTCATGGGTCGGGGAGGGGGCAAAGGTTCTAGGAACAGTGAAGAATGTGTGGAAAGAGAGAACTTTATTTGGGAGGGCAAAAATGGTTATTTTTGAAGGTATAATCATCCCAATGATGATCTATGGTTGTAAGGCATGGGCTATAAATGAGGATGTGTGAAGAAGGGTGGATGTGTTTGAAAGGAAATGGTTAAGGGGAATATGTGGTGTGAGGTGGTTTGTACTTGTAAATGATAAATGGATAAGTGCAAGGTGTGGCATTAAGAAGAGTGTGGTTTAGAGAGCTAAAGAGAATGTACTGAAATATTGTAGACATATGGAGAGAATGAATAAAGAGAGGTTGACAGAAAAGTTAGATGTGTCAGAAGCAGAGTAAACAAGGAGAAGGTGAAGACCAAATTGGAGATGAAAGGATGGAGTGAAAAGGATCTTTAGTGACTAGGGCCTTAACATGCAGGAGGGTGGAGGACATGCTTGGAATGGAGTGCATGGAATGGCTACATGCAGTCAGTGGATTGAACTAGGGAACATGAAACAACCAGGAGAACCATCAGAAGGTCTGTGTGTCCAGGTTGTGGCTTCAGGGCTTTGGTTTCATTGCATTACACATGACAGCTAGAGAATGGATGTGAATGAGTAAGACCTGTCTTTGTGTGATCATTCATCAGCAAACAGTAACACTCACCTCCCAGTCTTCCCTACCCCTGACAAACCTGTCCCTCTCTGTAAATGCCCTTGCATTCACCTCCATCATCATCCCATCTGTAAGCTAGGGTGTACTTTCCTGCTACTTTAATCCTATTTTTTCATAGACTACCAGGGATCAGTTACATGGGGCATCTGGTTGTAAATGGGTTAGAAATTGTGGCATCTTATTTGCTAGGACCCCAGGATCTTCATCTTTATTTGTTGCTTGTCACTTTATGAAGATTTGGAGGTTTTCTGTGTGTTTTCCAGTAAAGCTGTACTTGGGTAAGTTCAGCCTTTGTGTTCTAGGTTGCACGCTGTTACATAAAGAAGTCACTGTTCTTGAGAATTCTCTTTTCTGTGAGTTGTACATTAACTCAAGGTATACGAGATGGTTATTATAAATTTGTTAGAAACTTAACATCAGATATTTTTTCTTGGCCATTGTTTTTATATTGTGTAGAGAAGTAATGCATGTGTTGTTTATGACTGAAACATTTGAGATTCATGTGTGATAACATAACTAACTTCAAAAGATCTCAGTTTTAAAGGGTAGAGATAGTTTTTATGTACTAAGGCATTGGTTTTACTCTATATTAATGTTGTCCAAAACAATAAAAAGTGAAAAGGTAATAAGTGACGGATTACTTTTGTTACTAGCTTATCAGAATATATGCAGTGTAACCACCATGTTGCTGAGGTGGATTGGTTACCGACATCCACACAAGGAGGAAGTCTTGTAGTATAGTACATAACATTCCTTTTATCTTTTTTTAAGTTTATTTATTTATTATTTATTATACTTTGTCGCTGTCTCCCATGTTACCGAGGTAGCGCAAGGAAACATACAAAAGAATGGCCCATCCCACCCATATACATATGTATATACATACACGTCCACACATGCACATATACATACCTATACATTTCAATGTATGCATATATATACATACACAGACATATACATATATACACATATACATAATTCATACTTGCTGCCTTTACTCATTCCCGTCACCACCCAACCACCCTTGAAATGACACCCCTACATCCCCCCGCACACTCAGTCTCTAGCTGTCATGTATAATGCACTGAAACCACAGCTCCATTTCCACATCCAGGCCCCACAAAACTTTCCATGGTTTACCCCGGACGCTTCACATGCCCTAGTTCAATCCATTGACAGCACATCGACCCCGGTATACCACATCATTCCAATTCACTCTATTCCTTGCATGCCTTTCACCCTTCTGCATGTTCAGGCCCCGATCGCTCAAAATTTTTTTCACTCCATTCCGCCTCCAATTTGGTCTCCCACTTCTTGTTCCCTCCACCTCTGACACATATATCCTCTTTGTCAGTCTTTCCTCTCTCATTCTCTCCATGTGACCAAACATTTCAATACATTCTCTTCTGCTCTCTCAGCCGCACTCTTTTTATTACCACACATCTCTCTTATCCTTTCATCATTTACTCGATCAAACCACCTCACACCATATATTGTTCTCAAGCATCTCATTTCCAACACATCCACCCTCCTCTGCACAACTCTATCTATAGTCCATGCCTCGCATCCATATAATTTTGTTGGAACCACTATTCCTTCAGACATACCCTTTTTCTGCTTTCCGAGATAATGTTCTCGCCTTCCACACATTCTTCATTGCTCCCAGAACTCTCACCCCTTCCCCCACCCTGTGACTCACTTCCGCTTCCATGGTTCCATCCACTGCCAAATCCACTCCCAGATATCTAAAGCATTTCACTTCCTTCAGTTTTTCTCCATTCAAACTTACCTCCCAGTTGATTTGTCCCTCAACCCTACTGTACCTAATAACCTTGCTCTTATTCACATTTACTCTCAGCTTTCTTCTTTCACAAACTTTACCAAACTGAGTCGCCAGCTTCTGCAGTTCCTCACCCGAATCAACCACCAGCTGTATATTTACAGACATACAACTGTTACAAGGGAAAAGGGAATAGTAGAAAGAGTGTATTTTTGGGTTTGTGTTAAAGGCTACCCATATTTGTAACAGGATACAATATGTAGTATCTTTCCTTGACACCCTTGTCCTCTTGCATCACATAGTCAGGATTTGAAGACATTGCAGACCTAGGAAAGAGGTTGCAGAATACCTGTACAACAAGATGTAAAGATACATTGCACAGTAGAGTCACTCTGAATTGCACACTGTTGTAGTACAATTTGGGATATTCTACAACTAAGATGACACATAAATGATTATTTTTGATTTAATGGTATAGGAAGAAAATTTTATAGGGAAATTGAATAAGTTTCATTGGATCAGCTCAGCCCAAGTGGATCACATTAAGGTTTAGGCAAAAAGCCAGATAGCCTTTTATTGCGTCATGGTCATAACACTTGCACAGTTGTGAATTTTATGGTGTCACTTAAGCATTCATATTCCTACTGTTCTGAGTAGATTGCCATCCTTATTCAGTGTTTTTCAAAAGCAAGTTGATGTTCATTTATTGACCAGCCTATAGGAAGGAAGGAACAGCTGAGTGTATACTAAATTCCGCTAAATTGAAAGCTAAAATAGCTTATGCAGTTACAAGGGAAGGGAAGGGAAGCTGCTTGCCATGGTAAGGTAGCCAAAGCAGCCAAAAAGTGGCTCTGTGATTGCACCCAAAGACAGTCCCCTGAAGTATATGGCAAAGGTGATATAGGGAAAATATGACCTGAGCATGACTCACTTGGTAAAGAAAGACTAGGAAACAAATTCGCTTGCTAAAAACATTGTGACTTGCAAAGGGTAAGAGAAAGTAAATGGAATTAGAAGTCTGTTGTTGGTAAACAAATCTTGATCATGAGGACCTATCACAGAAAACCACAGTTGATGGGAACGACTCTTATCATTTCTTTCCCCCAATAAAAAGTAATCATATGAAGCGTCTGGGGTGAACCATGGAAAGCTGTGTAGGTATGTATATTTGCGTGTGTGGACGTTTGTATATACATGTGTATGGGGGTGGGTTGGGCCATTTCTTTCGTCTGTTTCCTTGCGCTACCTCGCAAACGCGGGAGACAGCGACAAAGCAAAAAAAAAAAAAAAAAAAAATGAAAGAAAATTCTGGTTGTTGAAGAGAAAGTTCATTGAAAGTTGTAGAAGGAGAAAGAAAGGGTGCATTGGAAAGACAGGCCAAAGGCTGTCATTAATGTGAATTTACCTTGCCTACTGTCTGATATCCGTTTGGAAGAAATTTTGCATTGAATATTGTTAAAGCTCGGGTATCCTCACTGCTTTGATTTTTCCATATTTTCCTTTTGATTTTGTACTTTGTATTAACAACGTACTTCTATCATAGGTTTGTTAGTGTGCATGAGTGTTTTGTGATTGTGACTTTTAACAGAATTGTTTCTTTATCTAACAAGCATTTTATTCCCAGAACTAAAGTTCTGTATATTTTATGGAGTAACAGCAAGAAATTATACAAAATTTATTTTGATATTCAGTCTATAGATGATAATTTCTGTAAATTTAAGTGCCCCTGGATTGATTGTAATACCCATATTTTTTTATATTTTTCAAATAGCAGAAAACATAAGAACACTTAAGTGATTACATTGTTTCTGTTATTTTCCATAGGTGAATGAAAGCATCTTGGGACTTGCAGTGATCTGATGGCAGCAGTGCGGTTACTAGTCCAGAGGGCAGCAGAGCTTCAGAAAGAAATAGTAGCTGCCGGGAAAGGAGGGGCCTCTCCTCGAGAGTTTTACAAACGTAATCACCGTTGGACAGAGGGCCTACTCTCTGGTGCTAAAACCGTTGCAATTGCATGTCAAGCTCTTATGTAAGATTAAAATTTTTTCTTTGTTGAACATATTTGTTGAAAGGGATAGATAGAGATATAACTGTAGTCACTGGCTTCATTTTGCATTTGAAAGTTTATTCACATTTAGTTTGAAACAGAATTTTTGTTTTTTGTTATCTAGAAATGAAAATGTTAGGCATATGGGGTTGAGTGGCTCACTTTTATGAAAATTTTATTTAGGTTGGAAACAGAAAGAAGTTCTTTATGTTGCAAATTGACCAATATGTATATGCTGAGGACGTATGATGTGTGGTGAAATGTCATCACAACTATGAGCACTGTATGGGTCAAGGCCTTTTAGTAATGTGTTACAGTCTTTTTTAGGTATCTAAAAACTTTCTAAAATCTCTGCACTCCAGCTCTCTGGTGGTGGGGCTAGTTTCTTCCACTGTGAAAACACTTTTGCCCTTGTCATTCAGTTCTACACATACTCTTACATCATCCTTTACTATTATTCACTCAGAATCCCCTATCCTGATTAGCTGCTCTTTAACTATCAGTTGATTTCTGATGTGTTTATGGAGAAGTCTTGGATTATTTCGTGCCTTTTCCGTTATATTTTTTCAAAATTTCTTTGTTCTTCATTTCTTATCCTGTTTCCTGCTCTCCTATACCTTGCAAAAGCTGGCTGGCTGGAGTGTCGCCTGTATCTTCACCACTGCACAGCTCAAAACTCCTTTAATTTCAACATCTTTTATCAAACCATTCTTCTTTCTCTCATAACATTCCCCTTAGAGATGCCGATGTTCCTACTCTTACATTGTAGATTTCACAGAACCCCCTCACTCCAGTGCCTTGGTTCTTGGCTAATGAACTCCATTTCCTTATCTATTTTACTATAGAAATTAAGGGTTAGGGAAAATGAGTTGGTAAACAGAGAAGAGGTAGTAAAAGCTTTGCGGAAGATGAAAGCCGGCAAGGCAGCAGGTTTGGATGGTATTGCAGTGGAATTTATTAAAAAAGGGGGTGACTGTATTGTTGACTGGTTGGTAAGGTTATTTAATGTATGTATGACTCATGGTGAGGTGCCTGAGGATTGGCGGAATGCGTGCATAGTGCCATTGTACAAAGGCAAAGGGGAATAAGAGTGAGTGCTCAAATTACAGAGGTATAAGTTTGTTGAGTATTCCTGGCAAATTATATGGGAGGGTATTGATTGAGAGGGTGAAGGCATGTACAGAGCATCAGATTGGGGAAGAGCAGTGTGGTTTCAGAAGTGGTAGATGATGTGTGGATCAGGTGTTTGCTTTGAAGAATGTATGTGAGAAATACTTAGAAAAGCAAATGGATTTATATGTAGCATTTATGGATCTGGAGAAGGCATATGATAGAGTTGATAGAGATGCTCTGTGGAAGGTATTAAGAATATATGGTGTGGGAGGCAAGTTGTTAGAAGCAGTGAAAAGTTTTTATCGAGGATGTAAGGCATGTGTACGTGTAGGAAGAGAGGAAAGTGATTGGTTCTCAGTGAATGTAGGTTTGCGGCAGGGGTGTGTGATGTCTCCATGGTTGTTTAATTTGTTTATGGATGGGGTTGTTAGGGAGGTGAATGCAAGAGTTTTGGAAAGAGGGGCAAGTATGAAGTCTGTTGGGGATGAGAGAGCTTGGGAAGTGAGTCAGTTGTTGTTTGCTGATGATACAGCGCTGGTGGCTGATTCATGTGAGAAACTGCAGAAGCTGGTGACTGAGTTTGGTAAAGTGTGTGAAAGAAGAAAGTTAAGAGTAAATGTGAATAAGAGCAAGGTTATTAGGTACAGTAGGGTTGAGGGTCAATTCAATTGGGAGGTGAGTTTGAATGGAGAAAAACTGGAGGAAGTGAAGTGTTTTAGATATCTGGGAGTGGATCTGGCAGCGGATGGAACCATGGAAGCGGAAGTGGATCATAGGGTGGGGGAGGGGGCGAAAATTCTGGGAGCCTTGAAGAATGTGTGGAAGTCGAGAACATTATCTCGGAAAGCAAAAATGGGTATGTTTGAAGGAATAGTGGTTCCAACAATGTTGTATGGTTGCGAGGCGTGGACTATGGATAGAGTTGTGCGCAGGAGGATGGATGTGCTGGAAATGAGATGTTTGAGGACAATGTGTGGTGTGAGGTGGTTTGATCGAGTAAGTAACGTAAGGGTAAGAGAGATGTGTGGAAATAAAAAGAGCGTGGTTGAGAGAGCAGAAGAGGGTGTTTTGAAATGGTTTGGTCACATGGAGAGAATGAGTGAGGAAAGATTGACCAAGAGGATATATGTGTCGGAGGTGGAGGGAACGAGGAGAAGAGGGAGACCAAATTGGAGGTGGAAAGATGGAGTGAAAAAGATTTTGTGTGATTGGGGCCTGAACATGCAGGAGGGTGAAAGGAGGGCAAAGAATAGGGTGAATTGGAGCGATGTGGTATACCGGGGTTGACGTGCTGTCAGTGGATTGAATCAAGGCATGTGTATGGGGGTGGGTTGGGCCATTTCTTTCGTCTGTTTCCTTGCGCTACCTCGCAAACGCGGGAGACAGCGAAAAGAAAGAAAAAAAAAAATATTATATATATATAGGGATGGTGGTGGGGACACACAAGCAGTCAGCTCTCATGAGCTGAAACCACACTAATACCCATAGAAGAGGGAAAGTGAACCAACACTGGGGCGTAGGGCAAGGTGGTCAAGTTTGGATGTTATTCTGGGACAGTTTATAAGTCAGATCGCTTTCGACTCAACTCTGTCAAGTAAACATACAGAGCTGGAACAGATATAGATGTGAGAGAAGTATTTCATACAGGGCTGAATTAATCTTTTTTATAAACAGAACAACTGTTTGGAAGAGAAGAAGTTTCAACATGTAGACAGGACACCCAGTTTCTTAGAGGCAGACTTAACTGTTCCTGTAATGTGGGGTTTCCAAGAAAGAGTGGATGTTACAGTAATACTAAGTATGTTCATTGAGTCAAGAGGTGGAATTACAGAACAGTCAAAGGAGAGACAAGAGTTAGGAGGAGTTTCAACAGAGAGATGGGTCAAAATTGGTTCTTGGATGAATTAACAAGATTTTGTCTACCCTACTGAGATATCCGGTTCAAGTCTGAGTTTATTGAGGAAGCTATGTTAAGACAAGATGCAAATCAAGTGAGAGAAGAGGGAGCAGAATTGAAGAATGTGGATGAATGCAGTGTTGACTCGTCAGCATATGAGTACATTGGATTATTTGTGGAGAGGAAATCATTGGAAAAAAGGAGAAAAACTGTAGGGGACAGAACAGAACCTTAAGGGACACCACTGTTGATGGAAGAAAGGGGGAGGCTGATCCATCAACAACCACAGATATAGATCAGCCAGAGAATAAGCTAGATATAGAGGAGCAAAGTGAGGGAGGGAAGCCAAAAGAGAGGAGCTTAGAGATGATACCCCAAAGCCCCTACCCTGTCAAAATCCTTGGATATGTCAAAGGTAACTGTACATGACTTCCCAGAATCCTTTAGGGATGATGACCAGACATTAGTAAGATATGAAAGAATATCAACAGTGGATCTCACCCTGGGGAAACCATATTGGTGACCAGAGAGAATACTGTGATTTTCGAGGTGTTTAAGGATATGGGAGTTAAGGAGGGATTCAGAGGCTTTGAAAATGGTAGATGTCAAAGCAGTAGGATGATGGTTAGAGGGGTCAGAACGGTCACCTTTCTTAGGGATGGAATGTTTCAATGCATGCTTCCAAGGAGAAGGAAAAGTTGTGGTTTTTAAACAGAAACAGAACAGACGAGCAAGCACAGGTGCACATTCGGAGGCACACTCTTTCAGTATGCAAGGATGGATGCCATCAGGACCATAAGCCGTGCTTATATCCAGAGAAAGAAGCATTTTTCAGACAGTCTGAAAAGAGATTATGGGGAAGGGGCATAGGATTATTAAGAGAAGCATTAAGGGGCAAAGGAATGTTAGAGTCATCTAAGGTGGGGTTAGAGGAGAAATGGGAACCAAAGAGAGTTGCTTTTTGTACAGGAGAGACAGCTCTAGTACCATCAGAGTGGAAAAGTGAAGGGAAGGTAGAGCGACAGAAGTTGTTAGAGATGCCCTTAGCTAAAGACCAGAAAAACCTATCTGCTGATGATACAATCCTGGTGGCTGATTCATCTGATGAACTACAGAAGTTGGTGACTGAGTTTGGAAAAGTATGTGAAAGGAGAAAGTTGAGAGTGAATGTGAATAAGAGCAAGATTATTAGGTTCAGCAGGGTTGAGGGACAGGTTAATTGGGATGTAAGTTTGAACAGAGAAAGGTTGGAGGAAGTAAAGTGTTTTATATGTATGGGAGTGGACTTGGCAGTAAATGGGACCATGGAAGCGGAGAGGGAGAGGGGGCGAAGGTTCTGGGAGCAGTAAAGAATGTGTGGAAGGAGAGGATGTTATTTCAGAGAGCAGAAATGGGTAAGTTTGAAGGAAAAGTAGTCTCAACAATATTATGTGGTTGCAAGGCATGGTCTGTTGATAGGGTTGTATGGAGGAGGGTGGATGTGTTGGAAATTAAATATTTGAGGACAGTATGTGGTATGAAGTGGTTTGATTAAGTAATGAAAGGGTAAGAGTGTGGTTGAGAGAGCAGAAGAGGGTGTGTTGAAATGGTTTAGACAGAGACAATGAGTGAGGAAAGGTTGACAAAGAGGATATATGTATGAGAGGTGGAGAGAACAAGAAGCAGGAGACCAAATTGGAGGTAGAAGGATGGAGTGAAAAAGATTTTGAGTGATCGGGGCCTTGAACATGTAGGAAGATAAGAGGCGTGCCAGGAATAGAGTGACCTGGAATGATGTGGTATCCTGGGATCGACATACTGTCAGTGCATTGAGCCAGGGCATGTGAAACGTCTTGGATAATTTATGGAAAGGTCTGTAGGGCCTGGATGTGGATAGGGAGCTGTGGTTTTGATTCAATGCATATGACAGCTAGAGACTGAGTATATACAAATGTGGCCTTTTTTTCTGTTTTCCTGGCACTACCTTGCTGAAGTGGGGGGCAGTGATGCTGTTTCCTGTGGGGCAAGGTGGCATCGGGAATGGATTGAAGGCAAGCAAGTATGAATATGTACATGTGTATATGTCTGTGTATGTATATGTTGATATGTATGTGTATGTATATGTACGAATTTGGGCGTTTATGTATACATATATGTATATGTGTGTATTTGAGTGGATGGGTGATTCTTCGTCTGTTTCCTGGCACCACCTTGCTGATGCGGGAAACTGATCAAGTATAATGAATGATAAAAAGAAATATGTATGTACATGTGAAATTTATGCACAAGTCACTCCAACCGTCATTTTAATACACAGGACAGCAGCTGATCAAGTTGTCACTGGTAAGGGCAAATTTGAAGAAGTGATTGTCGCCTCTCGGGAGATTGCTGCATCCTCGATGCAACTGGTAATGGCTTCAAGGGTGAAAGCTGACAAATCTAGTGAGAAATTAGCTAATCTTAATTCAGCAGCTAAAACAATATCTACACTGACAGGCACAGTGGTTGCAACTGCTGAGAACTGCCGTGATAAAGTTGCAATGGCCAGTAAGTTACTTTCTGATATGGTTTCATTTTTGTTGTGTAATATGCAAGCATGGAATTATTAACACTCAAAGAGTTTTTATGTTTAAGCAAAAACTGAAGTCCACTTATGATTGAAGTACAGCTGTATGGTCATTTTTTTATTTATTTATTAAACTATTAACAGAAATTCATATGAGGAAAGCCAAAGAACTTACAATAAACCCTCGATTTAACAGACTAATGGGGAAAGTAATGTCCGTTAATGCCAAAAGTCTGTTAAGTCAAATGTAACGTATGGGCCATCTTTTAAAACAATATACAATGATACAGTATACAGGCTACATGCTTTCTTTTAACTACTCTATCACTTGATGCTATTTTGAATTGTAAGGATTGCAATATTATCTAATAAATAAAGTCACAATTCTCTGTATGCAACCTGACCGCACGATAGCTTGAGGCAGACTGAGACCAAAGCAAAGCAAATCTACCCCATGCTATCAAAAGCAAGTGCAATATGAAATGTGCATTTTTTTTTTTTATTATTATTAATTAATGTGTTATTATTTGCCTGGTCCATTAAATCTGAAATGTGCTATATTGGGGTTGATTAAATTGAGGGTTTATTGTAGTTATATATAGGAAATTTGGAGAATGATAAGCAAATAGGAGCCTCTGAAAACACTGCACTAGAGTTGCCCTCTGCCAGTGGCCTGTTAAGTGTGAGGCACTAAAGGCTAAGAAGCAGCACTGGAGTTCAACAGTTGTGGAGACTTGCTATGGCCACCCTATTGAGGAAGTTCCCAAAGGAAGCAAGTGTCAGAGTTATTGATAGATAGGTAGGTAAGTACACAGATGAGTATCTTTTTCAGAAGGATGGGAGGGAGTAAATTAAATGTGATTTGAATCACTGGGATAGAATCTGGGGCTGGTACCCTCTGCCTCCCTCTACAGATGCAATTACCTTCTGCCCCACTCCATGGGCCTGGGGCTCGGTAACTCCTGCTTTGCTCCCCAAACCTGAGGCTGCTTCCTCCAGTATCCATGAAAGTATACATTTATAACTTCTTCAACTTTTCTTGGCCTACTCTACTCATTTGTGGCCACTTTTATTCTGATATGTAACTCTCCTCATCCATCTTATTCATATGTTATGTTATGCTCACTCGGGTTATGAAGTATGTATTTGCTGAGATATTTTTACAGCTCACTCACTCAGAAGATAGTTTTGGCATTCAGTATTGTACAGTACCAGTGTAAACATATAGTAAAACAGTCCCCACCTCTTTTCTGTATCACTGTCTTTGCATCTCATTATCAAAGTGATTTCTTTTTGTTTAAGAATTTTACTTTTTTATGTTCTACCATTATTTTGAAAGTCTCTTTTGATAGGGTAGTGTTTTTCCATTTCTTTTGAATTTTTTTCTCTCGGTACATCTCTTTCCAAGTACAACTCGGTGGTGATCCTTTAGTTATCTCGGATTATCCCAATATTTGTATGATTTTATCTATTTGTCTGTTACGTATGTGGATAAACATGAATATGAATTTGTTATTATAACCTATTTGTAATTGTTACTTTTCAGGTACTCTGGACTTCTCAAAACTTAGTTTGCATCATACTAAAAGGATGGAGATGGAAACTCTTGTAAAGGTGTTGGAAACAGAGAAGCAGCTTGATGTTGAACGGTCCAAACTATCAGAGCTACGTAAACATCACTATCGGCTTGCTGGGGAGGTAGAAGGTTGGGAGGAGGGGGTGAGTATTGAGAAATGCTGCAAATCTTGCATCGAATAGATATAGTCGTATTGGCTGTGAATGCTTATGAAAGCAGTACCATGGGAAATGGTACTGAAATAAGAATTATTTGGTCATTATGGTATTAATTGTCCATGGAAGCATGCTATGGGCAGAAGAGGACTCTCACTTATATTATAGTTTTTCCTCTTTTAAATCCATTTGTTAGTCTGCCTCACCTCTGTCATTTCTTGTAGCTTACTTTGCTTTCATGTTACACATTCACCACAAACTTTACGTGCATTTTGACTTATAGTACCTGCAGATGGTACATACTTTTTTTCATACGTATTCGCCATTTCCTGTGTTAGCGAGGTAGACTTAAGAACAGAGGACTGAGTGATAGAGAGAAAATCCTCACTTTCCTCCCCTCTCTGTTCCCTCTTTTGGAAAAGTAAAAACTGGAGGTGAGAATTTCCAGCCCGCTGCTCCCTCTCGTTTTAGCCTCCTTCTGTGATATACAGGGAATATGTGGAAAGTATTCTTTCTCTCCTATCCCCAACTTGCAGAATTCTCCAGGAAATGTCCCAAATGTTCCTCGTACTGTAACACCTAAAGTTGAGACAATAGGTGATAGGCAAAATTTTTAGTTTATGACACCCTCTCTTGCAAGTAGAGTTATGGACCTGGAGAAAGCATATGATAGGATTGAATAAGTTGCTTTCTTGAAGTTGTTTTAAATACCTGGATTAAATGGAAATTTTCTTAATAAAGTCAAGATTTAACCCTGAGAATAAGGCATGTGTTCAAGTCAGAAGGGAGGATGATGAGAGGTTTCTGGAAAGGATGAGTCTTTATTAAAGATGCATGATGTCACCATGGCTGTTTAACATGTTTATGGATGGGATATCTTTCCTAAACTGTGGCTGCTTGTAGATATGCTCAGTGAAAAGTCGTTGAGCATAGTCTAATTAAAGAACTTCTTATTCCACATGAGTCTATCCTTTCTTTGCCATTTATTGTTTTACAGCCTTGAAGCTGCAGGAGCCCCTAGGGGAGTGATTGTAGGAACATTTATTATGATAATGAAAAAATATGTAATTAATAAAAATAATGATAATGGATGGGATAGTGAGGGAGGTACATGTTTGGGTTTACAGTATGCTGGGGGTAGGTGGGCATGGTGTTTGCAGATGCAGCTTTGGTTGCACACTTAGTAGTGAAATTTTGGAAGCTGGTAACAAAATGAAATGTCTTTCATACCAGAGATTGGTTTTGGCAGCAATGAGACTGTAGGAATTGAAGTGAAACCTAGAATTGAAGAGTGGCCTGAGGTCCCAAGTGCATAAGGAATGTGTGGAAATCTTGTCTGTAAGAAAAATTATAAGTATGATAATCCTGACAGAGTTGTGTGGATGTAAGTATTAAGACATAAAACACAAAAGAAAGGTAGAGGATCTTATTGGATATGAAATGCCTGAGGACAGTACATTGTTTGGTGTCAAATGATCTTATGGCACACATGGATATCAGCTCTTACTGATACACATGGAACTGAATATAATTCACAGTAAAGTGGTTTAAAGGATCTGTATCTCAGAAATGGAGGAAGATAGGGGGAAGGATAGACCAAGAAGATGGAAAGCTAGAATGAAGGGACCTTTTGAGAATTAAGGCATGAACATGTGAACTCCTTTTTTTTTCTTTTTTTTTTTTTGACATCCTTGACTTTTACAGTATTCCTTTCGTTTTATGAAAAACAAAAAACTGAAAACTTTTTGATTTTGTAGTGTAATTACTTTTGTGCTAGTCACCCAGTATTTTGATGACATACATAGGTTAGGATGAGCATTAGTCAAGATTGCTTTCTTTAGAAATTGGTCTGTATAGAAACTTGGTGGGTTTGCATACTTACATGCAAGTACTTTTGCCAAGACTTTACTAAATGGTAGAACTAGCAAGTTTTGCTTGCTGTGGGAAAATCTAGAGTTATGAAGAACGAGTCATAAGAATGGCATGTTATCAAGCCTTATAAGTGAGATAGAGAGTGGCTGTTTGTGGATTGAATACCAGCAGCCCATGTGTGTTAGTGCGACAGAAAGAAAAGACAGCAACATGGGTCAAATGAATGAAACTTGACATTTACTGAAGTGCTGGCTCACTTCATAGTCATCAAAAGCCCTCCAAATGCCCAGGAATGGTTAGGTTAGGATGAGCATTTGCCAGTATTGCTCTCTCTAACCCTTTCAGTGCTAAAAGCAAGTACATCTGCTTTGACATTCATAACCATATGACTCAGCAAACAGGTTTACCCAATTGCAAGTGGTAAAAGCCTTGCATTAGATGAAGTATGGCAAAGCAGCTGGGGTGGATGGGATTGCAGATGAATTTCTGAAGATAGGATGACTGTTTTGTTGAATGATTGATTAGGATTTTCACCACATCAGAGAGACAGTTTATAGATGGAATAGTTGATAATTGGATCAGAGAACTCTAAACATTTTACTGATGTAAGATATAAGCAGGGAATTAGATTCATGTTTTAAGAGTTTTATGTTAATACAATTTATGGATGTCTCAATCTAGATATTTTATGAAGAGAATATGCTTCTCTTTTCCTTAGTTTAGAATACTGAATTCTCTTTAGCTGTCAGTGCTGGTCAGTTAAGTGACCTCCATTGCCCAGACTAATCATTTGCTGTATGATTAGCCACATGCACTGCAGGGTAACTCATGGGTTCACTTTCACTCAACCCACGTTTCTTGCTTGGACATTTAATTATCAGCTTAAAGGTAGAGGCAGATATCCTAAATGAGCTGACACCACCTGATGGTGGCTAGAATCAGGATGGCAACATTTGCTTTGCATTGGATTTTTGTTATTAAGGTTCATTACTAAATCATCAGCAGGGAAGATATATATGTTTTAGATATTATATGTTTTAGATGATTTTCAACCTCATTATGACTCACATTAAACATTGTTCACTGTCATTCATGTGTTGGAGAGCCTTCCTGTGCTTTCCTTCACATTTAGATTTCCCGCTGTAAGTCTGTCAGATCTGTATATTTCTCTGTGTGCGTCTTTTTGCAAGTGCTTGCTGTACATTTAACTCTAGGAATATAACTCAGACAATGAAAATTCTGCTTGTGAATTTTACAAGAATGCAGTTGATTTTAGAATTGTGTTCTGATTACTTATCATTGGATTATAATTTTTTGCACCTTCTCTTTCCAGGAGATGAGCTGAATTCATCATTAGTGATGTCAACCCCCCTTACATGGGCTGTTAAGCAATAATCATATATCTCAGATGCAACAGATTCACAACTTTTTACACAGTTGTCATTAATGCATCATTTTGAATCTGTTCATCAGTTTCTTATATGCTTGTTCTCACATGGTCATTTTTCTTTTAATTATTTCCTTATGTTCAGAAATATGTACTGCAGCCTTCTTTACAGTTTTAGCCTCTTAATTACACCATTTCATTCCCTCTCACCATCAGCTCAATCAGCCTTCAACTCTTTCCAGTTCATTTCTTTTAGCTTTTACTTTACTGACCAAACAACTGGTCTCCTGTGTTGGCATCAGTGCATTAGAGTGGGCTTCATCATGCATTACGTTATAGGTGCCAGATACATTTCTTAGCACCCCAGCCTGTCACTCTGTTTTTACTCTTATATTCTAGTGTTCATTCTCCATCATGTGAAACACTTGAATTTTTTGAAAAATATCTACCAAGTCTTTTTCCTCTTCCAAGCTTGTAGGAGAGTTTGTGCCATACTTTTGTCATACAACTGCTCATTTCCAGCATTGATCTTGATTTTTGATAACCGTTTATATTTGTATGAAAATAAGTTCTGTCTGCAGACAAAACCTGATTGTACAGTTATATTTTACACTTGATTTTGCTTGTTTTAACATAACCACTTGATTTTCTCATGTTGATACGAAGGTCTCTCTCCTTTGAAACTTGTATTCAAGCTTTTTATAAATTCTCCTCAGAAGTTTTATTTGCTTATAGCATATAAGTATGGACTAGCTGCCTCTCAGTGCTCCCAGTTTGACTTCTATAACTTTTTGTATGAGTCAATTCTATCTCCTCTTTATAACTATATACAGTATATTGATAAAAACATAAAATCAGAGAAGTTCACTTCGTTAGTCAGATTGACATATGCTGCATACATGTGCTTTCTTCCCCATCCCTTCATAAGAAAAGTCTAGTCTACACAGATGCAACTTTACAAATCCATGTTTCTTATTTTGTACTGACTCATAAAAGTTCCCCAGTCCTATTACATTTGCTTCATCATAAATTTTTCTTCCCTCTTGTGACAAATATGATTTCTGTGTATATCATGCTCTCATTTGTTGTAGTGTTTTCCCCTTAATGTAGAATGTATCCATAGGCGTGGGATACTACTTCATAAGATATCAGTAATGGAAACCATTAATGTGTGCATCATCTAAGGTCAATGAGAATAACAGAGCTGACAAATCTGGTCATTCATTGTAAGTTGATTTAAAGGATTAGACAGTCACTGAGTTAGATTTGCTTCTTAACTTTATATCAATGACGTGCAATACAGTATTGTTAATGTCACATGGAACTACTGTGAAACTTGGTTGTTAAATGCATTTTATTAAGGTTATTTGATATCATTTACTTAAGGTGTTAAGTTAAATGATATGATTATATAAAGGGATGAGAATTTATAAGAAATCTTCAGTATGTATATTTCATATCTGTAGAAAGCTATTGGTGGTTTCACTGATGAAATCTGTGTTCAGAGGCACAGTCATTTAAGAGTAAATGATATGATAAAGGCATATTAAAGCTTTATTTAGATCAGGTTATTTTAATGGAGGTCAAATGGGTGTGATAGAGACCAGGTATAACATCATTCATGAAGCCAAGCTAGTGTGATGGAGACCAAATGTTGATACAATAAGCAAAATTAGTGTTAGCTTGCAGATAGCCAAGCTAGTATACAATATGTTGGAAACCCCATTACACTGAAGAAAGTCAAGCTGAAGTTACAGAGCCCAAAGTAACTTGCAGGAAGACAAACTAGTATAGTGGACACTAAATTTGTGTGGAGGAAGCTGAGTAAAGGTAAATAAATTTTTTTTAGCTGAATCCAAGCTTGTGTGAGGAATATCAGTCAGTGCTATAGAGGTGAAATTTAAGTGATTGAGGCCAGGCTACTGTGATAGAAACCAAGATATCAGGATGGATACTGAGCTAATGTGATAGATACTGTGTGTGACAGTGGCCTAATTGGCATATAGAAGACCAGACTTCTGTGATTAAGATGTTAGGTATAATGGACACTAGTATGATATGCAGGCTTGCTCTGTACCTCAGTTTCATATCTCCTTGAGCCAGAGTCTGTTTTTTTTTTGTGTGTGTGTGTGTGCTTTACATGCATATCCAAAAATCTTTTTTCAGCATTTTGTAAGAGGTCTCATATAAGTCAAGCTTATGCTGTTTGTAGATTTCTGCCGTAGATATGTGGTGCAAGTGAAGTTTATATGCTGAGATCTGATATTTAAGGCATGGTCATATAGGGAATTAGTCTGGAGCAGAGACATGAAGATAAATGAGTATGTATGTGCCCCATTTTCATTTTTTTATTTGTGCATGTGTTTGTTATCTATTCCTGTAATTACCTGTTTGTACTGCATAGAAGAACATTTTGTACTCAGGGGGCCCCATCTCTTGAACTGTTTCTGTTAAACATCTTTTTAAACTTCTGTATGCTTTCAGCACACAAAATTTGCTATTTCCATTCATCTTTTTCCATTCTTCCACTGCTCTTATACTTATAAATGTACTTTTTATATCCTTTTTAACAATCTACTTTGATTTTATGTAATGCTTATGACTGCTGTATCCCAATATTGTCTATATGAGCATGCATGTGATTATGCATGCAGTTTTCCTTTTTTGTCAGTTTGTTAGGTAGTGTTGTGAACAGAATGAGAAATGGCTTCATTCATTCAAGTTCTTGAATACCTATTTGTGACTACAGAAAGGGAGAGTCACACTTAATGGGTCCAGTTTCCTAACCTTATGTATTTTTTTTTCAAACATGTTCGCCATTTCCTGCATTAGTGTAGCGTTAAGAACAGAGGACTGAGCCTTAGAGGGAGTATCCTCACTTGGCCCCCTTCTCCATTCCTTCTTTTGGAAAATTAGAAATAGGAAGGGGGGATTTCCAGCACCATGCTTCCTCCCCTTTTAGTCACCTTCTACGACACACAGATGTGGAGGGAACAAGGAGAAGCGGGAGACCAGATTAGAGGTGGAAGGATGGAGTGAAAAGATTTTGAGTGATCGGGGCTTGAGCATACAAGTGGATGAGGCATGCAAGGAATAGAGTGAATTGGCACAGTATGATACTGGTGTCAGTGTGCTGTCAATGGATTGAACCAGGGCATGTGAAACATCTTGGGTAAACCATGGAAAGGTCTGTGGGGCCTAGATGTGGATAGGGAGCTGTGGTTTTGATGTATTACATATTACAGCTAGAGACTGAGTGTGAATGAATGTGGACTTTTTTTATGTTTTCCTAGTGCTGTTTCTTGTGGGGCGGGGCTGCACCAAGAATGGATGAAGGCAGGCAAGTATGAAGATGTATATGTGTATATATGCATATGTCTGTATATGTTGATATGTATATGTTTATATATTTGTATAAGTGCGTGTATGGACGTTTATGTATATATATGTATATATAAGTGGATGGGCCATTCTTCCTCTGTTTCCTGGCACTACCTTACTGATATGTTTGTCATTCTCCTCATAAACGAGGTAGCATCAAGAACAGGTGACAGAGCTTTAGAGGAAAAATTCCTCACATGGCTCCTTGCTTTGTTCCTTCTTTTGGAAAGTAATACAGGAATGATGGATTTCCTGTCATCCACTTCTGCCCGTCATAGTTGCCTTCTCCGACACACAGGGAATATGTGGACGGTATTCTTTCTCCTCTAACCCCAGGGAATTTATATATATCATCAATCCATCAAGAAAAGTTTTAATGATGACCCCTCATACCCCTCTGGTATCTAATATGGGTACACCTAGGATTTCAGTCTTCATATAGCTTAACTCCCTTATTTTGTTGCAGAAAGTTTTTGACTCGCCATCAGCTATCTCCAGCAACACTATATTTCTCATTAAGTGAGGAGACTAGAATTCTGATGTTTAGTCTGATGAAGTTAAAGTGAGGAGACTAGAATTCTGATGCGTAGTCTAATGAAGTTAGATATATTTTATATACACCTATTCAAACATCTGTTTATTTAGGGTATTCAGACAGGGAACAAAATTTATTTTGTCTCCTCCACCCTTCTAATATAGTTTTCTGGTGGCAAACAAGGCACCTTATTAAACTCCAAGTTTAAGTAGATATTCTTCCGACATTCCGTGCTAGTAGGTAATCAGTGTCTGGCATTGTTTCATTGTCCCATATTCATTACATTGTATTTAGTTTGGCTGAATTTTATTAGCCAGCTGACTGAGTAGGCTGGAACCAGTTAATTTTTCCTGGTTATTTGGCAATATCACAGATATTTATTTCCATGATAAGTTTTGCAACCCTCTTTGGGATCATTTTGCTTTAATCATGAATGTCAGCATCCCCAGGGCTAAGGCATGCCATCTGTCAATGGGTAAAAGATAGCCCAGATGTATATCTTCTCGTCAGCCAAACAGTTGATGAAGTGTTCACTTATTAGAAAAACTACATACCTCTTGCCTTTAAGGGTCAGGTAGAAGAGTGGTTCATGCATAGGCATAAATTTATCTCATGATACTTTGAAAAAACAGGCCTCTTTTCATATCTGACTGATGTGTAGGGGTGATGATATTAAATGAAATAAGATGTTCTTGTTTTATTAGTTTGATTCAGAAGTAGTTAGTTGAAATTCTATTGGTGCAAATATGGTCCTCTTTTCTCCATGTGCTACAAATGTAACTACAGATGACTAGAAATTGGTCGAAGAAAACATTTTCATTGCCTTAAAGGCGATTACTATGTAACTAAATTACATTTTGTCCCCAAACACATAAGATATACATTGTACTGGAAGTTAGATTTATAGAGTATCAAGTTCATGATATGCTTTAAAGGATGTGAAATCAGTTAATATTTAGTGGCACTGGGATCTCTATAAGCAAAACAGGGGCTTCAAGTCTTTCAGTGTTTTTGTGCATTTCACACATATTTCATGGAATGCTGCTGGTTGCCTCTTTTTGGGGGGAACTTAATCTCATAAACATTTTAGTTTAGTGAATTAGTAGGCATTAGCAGACTCCATCTGCATGTGGTTATGCCATGAGTAATACATTTCCTTCAAGTGAGGATGTATCATCTGAGTACAGTCCCACTGAAGAACTCAATGCAGAGGAATCTGTCATTTCCATGTTCCTGATTGTAGCATGACCTTAGAGTTGCAGAAGCCAAGGAGGAGTCTTTGGATTATATAACAATAATAAAAAGTAAATCTGTGTGAGAAAGGCAACTACATGATTTTGTAGACTTGTAAATGCATCTGAGATTGAGAGAAATATAAACGTGATGATGCAGTGGGAGAGTTACTGTCCATATCTTAAGATATACAGCTTTTTATTTTGTAGTGCACTTATTCTTCATATTTTAAGTACAAAAGATATTTTGTATGGGAGGAACTAATTTCTGCATTCTGACAGAGGAGGTATGAAGAACATTTGCACTAACACAATTCACCCAAGTTTTTGGTTCCATTAGACCTAGATTTTCTGTGGCTTGTGCTTTTTTTGGCTGTCAGCTTCTCTTCAAGCTATTGGTTTTCTCTGGTTAGAAGCTATCTAATTTGTTTTCAAAAGCTACCAAATACAGTCTAAAAGAATACAGTTGTTGGGAGTTCTAATTATTTTTGAGAGTTGTAAGTTTTTCATATGAGGTTCTTGCTGCTTTGATTAGACAGGAGTGCAAACATACCCCTTGAATTTACATCTCTGTCAGAATGCAGAAATTTATCTCCTCCACACAATTCATTTTTTTAATCAGCTGAATCTATATACAGAATAGGTTTTTTCCTGTTTATTAATTGTATATGTCATGAAAGTGGAGATGAAAATTATATATTATTTGATAGTGTAGTCTTGAAACTTGAAGGCCTGGTGAGATTTCTTGACTAGAACTTAATTTTATGGAGTGTCCCTTTAATTTCACAGTATGTTGTTTTACCAAATTATAGTATGGTTTCCAGTAGCAATGGTTGATATTGCTTTAGCAACAGATAGAGAATATTTTTCTTTAAAATTTTTTCTTCCATGGAATGGAACAAGAGGTATACTGTTTTTATGAAGTCTCTACACAGAAATGAAAGAATGCTGATTTTCACTTGATTGAATGTTCTGGAACTGTCCCACATAGGTAGAATTGGAATTCATTTTATCTTTCAATTGGTGAAAGTTTAAAGTTAAAGGCTTTCCTCTTTACCTATTCTACAGTCTGCAAAATTTTGCAGAAGTGGTGATATGTTGATAAAGAATGTTAAAGATAGAATGCTTCTTATAAGCAATGCATTAATGTGCAAAATCTGGCAGTATTAAGTTTTGTGTTGATTTAAAGAATAAATTCTCATCAGTTTCTTTCCTGAACACATTTACTTGTGTGAGGTTGTCTGTACAGAGATAAAAGACCCTTAGACAGAGATGTATTATAAGTAAAACTGCCTTTAATGAGATCTTATTTTGATGTTTTCTTTTGATTATTTTAGAATTCACAGAAATAGATATTCATTCAAGGCATATTGTTGTCATTAATGGTCAAACAGAACTCTGGCTCATGGTTAAAATTTTGTATTTAAAAATCTCGCTGGGATTTTGATGTTATTTACGATTCAATATATGTGCATCATTGGAGGGTATGTTATCCAAATGATGTATAGTAAATTTTATTATCCTATGTATTGCCTTGGAAAGCACATTTATTTATTTATAGAAGTGTCCCATGATAACATGATTAATAGTAAAGGGGGAATTTGAGAAGTTGATTTTATTAGCTTCTTCAAATGTCTGTTTCAAATATAGTTATTAATTCTACATATGCAGTATCTTATATAAGAAGTGTTTATGAAGAAGCCTGTAATGTTTGACATACATTTGCTTCATATATTAATTACTTCATATCTTTTGTCTTGCATCCTTTTGCAGTATACATATATATATATATATATATATATATATATATATATATATATATATATATATATATATTTTTTTTGCTTTGTCGCTGTCTCCCGCGTTTGCGAGGTAGCGCAAGGAAACAGACGAAAGAAATGGCCCAACCCACCCCCATAAACATGTATATACATACGTCCACACACGCAAAATATACATACCTACACAGCTTTCCATGGTTTACCCCAGACGCTTCACATGCCCTGATTCAATCCACTGACAGCACGTCAACCCCGGTATACCACATCGATCCAATTCACTCTATTCCTTGCCCTCCTTTCACCCTCCTGCATGTTCAGGCCCCGATCACACAAAATCTTTTTCACTCCATCTTTCCACCTCCAATTTGGTCTCCCACTTCTCCTCGTTCCCTCCACCTCCGACACATATATCCTCTTGGTCAATCTTTCCTCACTCATTCTCTCCATGTGCCCAAACCATTTCAAAACACCCTCTTCTGCTCTCTCAACCATGCTCTTTTTATTTCCACACATCTCTCTTACCTTTACGTTACTTACTCGATCAAACCACCTCACACCACACATTGTCCTCAAACATCTCATTTCCAGCACATCCACCCTCCTGCACACAACTCTATCCATAGCCCACACCTCGCAACCATACAACATTGTTGGAACCACTATTCCCTCAAACATACCCATTTTTGCTTTCCAAGATAATATATATATTCTTTCTTCTTTCTTTTCTTTCAAACTATTCGCCATTTCCCGCATTAGCGAGGTAGCGTTAAGAACAGAGGACTGGGCCTTTGAGGGAATACCCTCACCTGGCACAATTCTCTGTTCCTTCTTTTGGGAAAAAAAAAAAAAACGAGAGGGGAGGATTTCCAGCCCCCCGCTCCCTCCCCTTTTAGTCGCCTTCTATGACACGCAGGGAATACGTGGGAAGTATTCTTAATCCCCTATCCCCAGGGATAATATATATATATATATATATATATATATATATATATATATATATATATATATATATATATATATAAGGGGATAAGAGTGAGTGCTCAAATTTCAGAGGTATAAGTTTGTTGAGTATTCCTGGTAAATTATATGGGAGGGTATTGATTGAGAGGGTGAAGGCATGTACAGAGCATCAGATTGGGGAAGAGCAGTGTGGTTTCAGAAGTGGTAGAGGATGTGTGGATCAGGTGTTTGCTTTGAAGAATGTATGTGAGAAATACTTAGAAAAGCAAATGGATTTGTATGTAGCATTTATGGATCTGGAGAAGGCATATGATAGAGTTGATAGAGATGCTCTGTGGAAGGTATTAAGAATATATGGTGTTGGAGGCAAGTTGTTAGAAGCAGGGAAAAGTTTTTATCGAGGATGTAAGGCATGTGTACGTGTAGGAAGAGAGGAAAGTGATTGGTTCTCAGTGAATGTAGGTTTGCGGCAGGGGTGTGTGATGTCTCCATGGTTGTTTAATTTGTTTATGGATGGGGTTGTTAGGGAGGTGAATGCAAGAGTTTTGGAAAGAGGGGCAAGTATGAAGTCTGTTGTGGATGAGATAGCTTGGGAAGTGAGTCAGTTGTTGTTCGCTGATGATACAGCGCTGGTGGCTGATTCATGTGAGAAACTGCAGAAGCTGGTGACTGAGTTTGGTAAAGTGTGTGAAAGAAGAAAGTTAAGAGTAAATGTGAATAAGAGCAAGGTTATTAGGTACAGTAGGGTTGAGGGTCAAGTCAATTGGGAGGTAAGTTTGAATGGAGAAAAACTGGAGGAAGTAAAGTGTTTTAGATATCTGGGAGTGGATCTGGCAGCAGATGGAACCATGAAAGCAGAAGTGGATCATAGGGTGGGGGAGGGGGCGAAAATCATGGGAGCCTTGAAGAATGTGTGGAAGTCGAGAACATTATCTTGGAAAGCAAAAATGGGTATGTTTGAAGGAATAGTGGTTCCAACAATGATGTATGGTTGCAAGGCGTGGACTATGGATAGAGTTGTGTGCAGGAGGGTGGATGTGCTGGAAATGAGATGTTTGAGGACAATGTGTGGTGTGAGGTGGTTTGATCGAGTAAGTAACGTAAGGGTAAGAGAGATGTGTGGAAATAAAAAGAGCGTGGTTGAGAGAGCAGAAGAGGGTGTTTTGAAATGGTTTGGGCACATGGAGAGAATGAGTGAGGAAAGATTGACCAAGAGGATATATGTGTCGGAGGTGGAGGGAACGAGGAGAAGAGGGAGACCAAATTGGAGGTGGAAAGATGGAGTGAAAAAGATTTTGTGTGATCGGGGCCTGAACATGCAGGAGGGTGAAAGGAGGGCAAGGAATAGAGTGAATTGGATCGATGTTGTATACCGGGGTTGACGTGCTGTCAGTGGATTGAATCAGGGCATGTGAAGCGTCTGGGGTAAACCATGGAAAGCTGTGTAGGTATGTATATTTGCGTGTGTGGACGTATGTATATACATGTGTATGGGGGTGGGTTGGGCCATTTCTTTCGTCTGTTTCCTTGCGCTACCTCGCAAACGCGGGAGACAGCGACAAAGCAAAAAAAAAAAAAATATATATATATATATATATATATATATATATATATATATATATATATATATATATATATATATATATATATATATATTTAAAGAAGAATTTTCAATGATCTGTTTAGATTGGTGTTTTTAGACCCGATTTAGTGCACTTTTGATATGATTTATTTGGATTAGTGATGGCACTTTTTACTTTAAAGTTAATGTTATTATTAGGTGAGCAATATGTTATCATATTTACACATTGATTTGGAAGTAACATTAGATTCAGTTCTGTGGCCTAAGTTTTCTGAAAATACAATGCTTTTAAGATAATGTTATGAAGTGTTCAGATATCTTGAGTACATTTTTACATGCCAAGCTTTAATTTATAATGCAACACTGCCAGTACTGCCAGTACCATTTAGGCCTCCTATGGTAATTGTTCCAGCAAACATAGGTATCACTGTTTCCTCTGTACTTTTAATAAGAATGCCAAAAAACAGGATAATATGATTCTTGCTTGTGTGTGCTTTATGTTTTATATTTTTTCCAGTTAATATAAGTGATGGTGAACTTTTAGGGAAGAGGCTTTATTAGTAAGCAGTTGCACTCTTAGTTATAGCACTAATAGTGTAACAAGATAGTTTGTTAAAAATCATTCAGAGATTTTATATACCTGTATGTAGATATATGGTCATATGCTAAAACTAATGTACATACAAACATTTCCAAACATGTATATAAAAAGACACGTTCATGGGCACATGTGAAACATGCAGATGCATGCATTGTCCTGATTGTCTTGCACTTGAAGACCTGCACACCTGTGAACATGCATACTACAAGTTATCTCATACAGATAACGTGAACATTGGCAAAAAAGTTTAGATAATGTATAAAGGTACATATCAGCTTACATGCACATTGCATGTAGATCCTTCATAATCGTGTATTCACATATCCCTGTATATATACATACATATAAACTTATAGACTTGCTTACTTCCTGCCCTTCTATCTTTATGAAACTCCCGCAGTGCTCAGGAAGCCAGCCATGTCCACCGGGCAGGACCAAAGTCTTACTGTAGTAATGTTGTGTGTATATAAGTGTGTGTGTGTGTATGTTGAGAGAGTTCAGATGGTCATTGTGGTCATGAAAGGTCCTGGGATGTATTGAATTGATGTTTGAACTAAAGTAAGTGTCGCTGATGTTCAGAGCATAGACAGGAAAGGGCAACTCCTGTTTGTCTGGGGAGAGTGATTTCCGATGAATGTATGTATGATGGTGTGGTATTTGAGACTTAGTTTAGAGGACAGTTATTTAGTGTTTGTAGGTTCATTTTTACATATAGATTTTGTCAAATATACATTTGCATGGATGGAGGGATCTGTTAGTAGAGGTTGCTAAAGTGTGAGGTTAGGGTATGCTTTGTATTTCTACCCAAGGGTTGGTGGTTAGTTATGTAGTGATTTGGGAAGGAAAGTTCTGTTGCTTTAGCAAAAAAATTAAGTGCCAAGCATGTTGAATTGGGATTGTACTGAGAAAGTCTCTGTCATTGTGTAGGTGTTGATTAGTGTTTGTCAGGCAACCAGTGATTGCTTTGAAAGCTCTGTTTTGCATGGTTTGCAGCTTTATTATATTTGCTTTTGAGAGTGAAAGGTGTTACCAGACTCTGCCTGCTCATTGTTGCCTGGCAAGGGAAAAGTTACCTTTTATGAGTACAGTCTTGTAGAAGAATTTCCCACTCTAAAGGAGTCTACATTTCCCTGCCGCTGGAAGTAGCACAGCGTTGGGCTACAGGAGCCTATAGAAAGGTCTTGGATAACACCAGGACTTCCATAGATATTGGTCCTGGGATAATTATAAATAAAAATATTGTGTGAAAAACCAGGCAGGAGTTTAGAGTTGAGCTGATGAATTGTTTGTTGAGAATTTTAAATTTTTTCTTGTCCATATCTGGTGCCAGTTAGTGTTCTAAGGGCATTAAGTTTGTGTGTTACTGTTGATATGATTGGTGTGGGGATTTAATGTCATAAGTGTTGTATGTGATACCTAAAATGGTTGGTGTTTTATTCGGTGGGAGTATTTGTCAATTTAAGGTGACTGGAGGGTGTGAGTTGTACTCATTTGTCTAAGGTTAAAAGACTGATTGAAGACTTTTGTGGAGATGCAGGAATTCTGTTCTTGGTGAGCATGTGTTCCAGTTGTGTGATGTAGAGTGCATGTTTGACTGTGAGGTCATTTGCATATGAGAGAATGATCATGAAATGATTTGCTAGAGGCAAAGGGAGTTTGTGTTGCAAGAGGGTTGGAGAAAGACTTGTACCCTGGAGACCTACATTGTAAAGTTTAGGGTTTTAGAGGTGAAGCCATTGTAACTATGGCATGGTATTTGGCCATCACCCCTTTAATCTTTTGAGGCTTCAGCAGTACTTGGAAGCTAGCCATATCCACAGATTGAGACCATGGGTCTCAAAGTGCTTTGATGCGTTTGCACCTTTGTCAGGAAATGCGAAGAAATTGAGCAGTAAGTACTCAGTTTCTTTGTCGCAGTAGTTACTACGCAGCTGAGAGGAGAGTCAGCTGTCTCTGTTGTCTCAATTTAGGAGAATGTGTGAAAGGAGGAAGTTAAGAATTATTGTAAATAAAAGTGGACCAGCAGTCAAGGAAAACCACAGAAAGGTCTGCAGGGCTTAGATGTTAATATGGAGCTATGGTTTAGGTGCATTATCCATGACTTTGATATTAGAGTGCACTTGAGCAAAAGAGGCCATTTTTCACCTGTTGCTAGCTCTACATTGATATTTTGGGAAACAGTGAATAAGTATGAAAAACAATACTGTACAAATTTACTGGAACAAAAGAATTATTTTGAAATGTTCATGATGTAAATAGAGTAATACCCTGTACAAAGTAGATAAGTAATATGGCCCCTTATTGCTTTTAAGAACTTCTTGATCCAGCTCTGCATAGAATCCATTGGTGGAGGGCACATTAAATGGATATGCGTATTGTTGAGTCACATTATGATAATGGCCAAAATGAGCTCATGCATTGTTGTATTCTTGCTTGCTGTGCCTGGCTTTTACTGTTCCCAGGCTTTTTGAAAACATTTATTTTACTCTCTTCAAAAAATCTCATTATTTTTCTGGAAGTGTAGCATGGTGCCGGATCTTGTTTGAAAATTCCTCCTCCATTTGGTTGGAACTTCACCAGATGTAGACATGATTTGATCAAAAGCTCTTTCAAGGGTGTTTTGAAGCCAGGTTAGTGTGTCCTGTTTGAAGTGTTTCTCCTTAGTTTTTCTTACATAGCTTGATTCATCTGAAAAAATGCTTTTCTCCAGTTCTCTACAAATCAAATTTTATATTCTTGTGCCCATTGCAGTCTGCTTCTACAGAGTTTGTCGAAGTATCAGCAGATGCGAGATCCCACTCGAAGATCTAATTTTTTTTTTTATTGTTATTGTACTTAGTCGCTGTCTCCCGCATTAGCGAAGTAGCACAAGGAAACAGACGAAAGAATGGCCCAACCCATCCGTATACACATGCATATACATACACGCCCGCACACGCACATATACATACCTATACATTTCAACATATACATACATATGCATACACAGACGTATACATATATGCACATGTACATATTCATACTTGCTGCCTTCATCCATTTCCATTGCCACCGCACCACACATGAAACAGCACCCCTCTTCCCCCGTATGGGCTCGAGGTAGCACTAGGAAAGGACAACAAAGGCCACATTCATTCACACTCAGCGTCTATCTGTCATGTGTGATGCACCAAAACCACAGCTCCCTTTCCACATCTACGCCCCACAAAACTTTCCATGGTTTACCCCAGACGCTTCCCATGCCCTGGTTCAATCCATTGACAGCACGTTGACCCTGGTATACCGCATCATTCCAATTCACTCTATTCCTTACACGCCTTTCACCCTCCTGTATGTTCAGGCCTCGATTACTCAAAATGTATTTCACTCATCCTTCCACCTCCAATTTGGTCTTCCACTTCTCATTCCCTCAACCCCTGACACATATGACACACACACACACACACACACAGACGAAAGAATGACTCAACCCACCCACATACACATGTATATACATACACGTCCAAACACATCCAGGCCCCACAAAACTTTCCATAGTTTACCCCAGACGCTTCACATGCCCTGGTTCAATCCATTGACAGCATGTCAACCCCGGTATACCACATCATTCCAATTCACTCTATTCCTTGCACGCCTTATTATACTTGATTGCCATTTCCCGCATCAGCGAGGTAGCACCAGGAAACAAGACACACACACCCACATACACATGCATATACATAAACGCCCACACACGCACATATACATACCTATACATTTCAATGTATATATACATATACATACACAATTGGGAGGTGAGTTTGAATGGAGAAAAACTGGAGGAAGTGAAGTGTTTTAGATATCTGGGAGTGGATCTGGCAGCGGATGGAACCATGGAAGCGGAAGTGGATCATAGGGTGGGGGAGGGGGCGAAAATTCTGGGAGCCTTGAAGAATGTGTGGAAGTCGAGAACATTATCTCGGAAAGCAAAAATGGGTATGTTTGAAGGAATAGTGGTTCCAACAATGTTGTATGGTTGCGAGGCATGGACTATGGATAGAGTTGTGCGCAGGAGGATGGATGTGCTGGAAATGAGATGTTTGAGGACAATGTGTGGTGTGAGGTGGTTTGATCGAGTGAGTAACGTAAGGGTAAGAGAGATGTGTGGAAATAAAAAGAGCGTGGTTGAGAGAGCAGAAGAGGGTGTTTTGAAATGGTTTGGTCACATGGAGAGAATGAGTCAGGAAAGATTGACCAAGAGGATATATGTGTCGGAGGTGGAGGGAACGAGGAGAAGTGGGAGACCAAATTGGAGGTGGAAAGATGGAGTGAAAAAGATTTTGTGTGATCGGGGCCTGAACATGCAGGAGGGTGAAAGGAGGGCAAGGAATAGAGTGAATTGGAGCGATGTGGTATACCGGGGTTGACGTGCTGTCAGTGGATTGAATCAAGGCATGTGAAGCGTCTGGGGTAAACCATGGAAAGCTGTGTAGGTATGTATATTTGCGTGTGTGGACGTATGTATATACATGTGTATGGGGGTGGGTTGGGGCATTTCTTTCGTCTGTTTCCTTGCGCTACCTCGCAGACGCAGGAGACCGACAAAAAAAGAAAAAAAAAAAAAATACACAGACATATATATATATATATATTTCTTTTTCTTTCATACTATTCACCATTTCCCACATTAGCGAGGTAGCGTTAATAACAGAGGACTGAGCCTTTGAGGGTTTATCCTCACCTGCCCCCCTTCTCTGTTCCTTCTTTTGGAAAATTAAAAAAACGAGAGGGGAGGATTTCCAGCCCTCCCCTCCCATATATATATATATATATATATATATATATATATATATATATATATATATATATTTTTTTTTTTTTTTTTTTTTTTTTTTATACTTTGTCGCTGTCTCCCGCGTTTGCGAGGTAGCGCAAGGAAACAGACGAAAGAAATGGCCCAACCCCCCCCCCCATACACATGTACATACACACGTCCACACACGCAAATATACATACCTACACAGCTTTCCATGGTTTACCCCAGACGCTTCACATGCCTTGATTCAATCCACTGACAGCACGTCAACCCCTGTATACCACATCGCTCCAATTCACTCTATTCCTTGCCCTCCTTTCACCCTCCTGCATGTTCAGGCCCCGATCACACAAAATCTTTTTCACTCCATCTTTCCACCTCCAATTTGGTCTCCCTCTTCTCCTCGTTCCCTCCACCTCCGACACATATATCCTCTTGGTCAATCTTTCCTCACTCATTCTCTCCATGTGCCCAAACCATTTCAAAACACCCTCTTCTGCTCTCTCAACCACGCTCTTTTTATATATATATATATATACGCATGTACATACTTGCTGCCGTCATCCAATTCTGTCACCACCCTGCCACACATGAAACAGCATCCCCTCCCCCGTGTGTGCACGAGGTAGTGCTAGGAAAAGACATTAAAGGTCACTCTTGTTCACACTCAGGCTCTATTATTATTATTATTATTATTATTATTTTTTTTTTTTTTTTTTTTTACTTTGTCGCTGTCTCCCGCGTTTGCGAGGTAGCGCAAGGAAACAGACGAAAGAAATGGCCCAACCCCCCCCCCCATACACATGTACATACACACGTCCACACACGCAAATATACATACCTACACAGCTTTCCATGGTTTACCCCAGACGCTTCACATGCCTTGCTTCAATTATTATTATTATTATTATTATTATTATTATGACAGCTAGAGTCTGAGTGTGGACGAATGTGGCCTTTGTTGTCCTTTCCTTGCGCTACATCGCATGCACGCGGGGTGGCGATGGGAATGGACGAAAGCAGCATGTATGAATATGTGCATGTGTATATATGTATATGTTTGTGTATGTGTATGTATGTATACGTTGAAATGTATAGGTATGTATATGAGTGTGTGTGAGCATTTATATATATACATGTGTATGTGGGTGGGTTGGGCCATTCTTTCGTCTGTTTCCTTGCGCTACCTCACTAATGCGGGAGAGAGCGACAAAGTATTATAAAGAAAATGATAATAATTATTATTCTATTATTATTATTATTATTATTTTTATTATTATTTATTATTATTATTATTATTATTATTATTATTATTATTATTATTATTATTATTATTATTATTAATTTTTCTATTATACTTGATTGCCATTTCCCACATCAGTGAGGTAGCTCCAGGAAACAAACAAAGAATGGCCCATCTACTCATGTACATACATATATATATACATAAATGCCTATACATGCACATATACATATCACCATATACATGCATACATACATAGACATATACATATATACACATGTACATATTCATACTTGCTTGCCTTCATCCATTCCCAGCGCCACCCTGCCCCACAGGAAAGAGCATTGCCACCCCTTGTGTCAGCGAGGTAGCGCCAGAAAAACAGACAAAAAAGACCACATTCATTCACAATAAGTCTCTAGCTGTCATGTGTAATGCACCGATACTATATTCACCATTTCCTGCATTAGTGAGGTAGCATCAAGAACAGATAACTGAGCCGTAGAGGGAAAAATCCTCACTTGGCCCCCTTCCCTGTTCCTTCTTTTGGAAAGTAAAACAGGAGGGGGGCGGGATTTCCCACCTTTGTTTCCACCCCTTTTAGTCACCTTCTATGACATGCAGGGAATGTGTGGAAAGTAATTAATGAAAGGGTAAGAGAGATTTTTGGCAGTAAAAAGAGCACAAGCAAGGTTGCGCTGGCAGTAAAAAGAGCACGAGCAAGGTTGCGCCAGCACAGAATAATGTTTCTAAAAGGATAGAATATTCTCATTTGGCTCTTTCTTCTGATCCCTCTTTTGGAAGTCAATACATGAGAAGATTTCCAGCCCTCCACTTCCCACACCATTCATTTTTGCTCATTGTCTGTTTTGCTGGGATTCAACAGAACCTCTCTTGCACTAGAGAGTGATAATCTGCACTACATATGATTTTCCAGTGGTGACTACTTTACTAATCCCTGATATTGATGAGGCATTATTTAGGAAGAGCAACAGCCTTAGCGCATCTCATGGGAGTTATATCCTATCATTCATTTAGAGAGTGCAGAGTGAACCAGCCAAAATGGATGGATCTGATAAGTGAGCTAGCCTGGCATGAAATGCTTGTTTACTGCAGGCTGCATTCCACCTTTGAGCACACTTCCTCTGAGGCCTTGCTAGCAAGGTCACAAGTGAGAGCTGCATGTTTTCTTTGTTGGGACACATTAGGCCATGCACAAAACCTCAGCACTTGTACAGCAGTGACAAAGACCATACATCACACAGCTGTCTACCCTGTGAATTCTACTGAGCAGCCTAACCAATTTTTACACAGTTAGCTTACTACAAGTGAGGTATGTTTGTACAGGGAAACAACCAGTCTATATGAGTCTATGAAGATTAAACTGACATACATGAAAATGATAGATAATGTAACACATAGACTTGATAGGATAGAACTGACTTACATTGAATATGTGATTTTACAGCATACATAATATTGGTTGAATAGCATCATCCTATATGAAATTGTTGGATTACATAAGATACATAAGACTGTTGAAAGGGAAACAACATACTTAGAATTAAAGTCTTTCTTAACATAAACAAGATTCATGGCATAGAAGGAACATACATAAGATTGGTGGGTTCCATAATATATATGAGTTTCATGACATAGAATTGACATACACAAAGTTGATGGAGTACCTAACATAAATATGTATGATGGAACTGAACTTAAATGGATAATTTTGATGGTTACTTAACATGAATGAAAATTTTTGGGATAGTACATAGATGAATAGAATGCATGGTTTACAGGCAAATGAAATTTGGACGTACACAATTTTAAAAAAACGCAACAGATGGGAGCTGAAGGAGCTAAAGTCTTGGGCATGCTGGAAAGTGTATGGAAAAGATGGAACTGTCTGTGATAGCAAAGATAGGTATGTTTGATGGTATTGTAGTCTTGACAGTGTTGTATGAATGCAGGGCATGGACCCTAGATCAGGAAGTATAGAGGAAGGTGGATGCATTAGAAATTAGATGACTATGAGAAATGTCTTTTAGGGAGAGTTTATTAAATGAAAGTTGGTGGGATAAGGGAAAGGCTTAGTCTGAAGAAAGGTATGTACAAGAGAGCTAAAGAGAGATGTTTTGAAATGACATGGATATATGGTGAGGCTGAGCGAGGAGAGGCTGGCTAAGATGGTATACATGGAAGTGAAGGGAACAAGAAGAAGGGAGAACCATGGAGGAGGTGGAAGGATGGCATTAAAGATGCTTTGAGTGATTGGAGTCTAAACATAAAAGAGAGTGTGAGGCTCGCATGGTTTAGAAAGAATTAGAGTGGTGTGGTACTTAGGGGACACTGTTCTGTCATTGGGCTGAAACTTGGCATATAAGGTGGTCAGAGGAAACTATATAAATGTTTCTGTTTAATGTAAATTACTTGCCAGAATTACTGGAATCATATCTGAGTATGTTTTGAGAATAATGCTAAAAGTTACCAGAGAAATTAAGTTTGGGAAAATCTCCAAATAAGTGTCGACAGGTTCCAGCTGTGATATGACATATGGCTGTTGAAGTTTAGCCCCAACTAAATGTGAGGTAATGAGAATGGGACAAAGTGAAATGAATCCATTATATAATGATGACTTCCATATTAAAGCAAAGATACTGTAGAAATCAAAAAGTAGAAAGGACTCTGGAATTGATGTAGTGCAGTGCCTACCCCCAAGACATCACATCAGGAAATACTTAGAGGGAAATTACTTCCCTTTTGAAATCAGAATTTCCTGAAGTGCATGAATATGTAGATAATGAAAAGAAATGTAGCTAAAACATATGCCAAAACTAGCATATGTAACACCAGTTTGGTCATCCCACTTGAGGAGACAAGTGATCCAGTGGAGAATGTCCAAAGGAATGACAAAGATTATACTTAAACTATGGAAACCAGGCTGGAGGCTAGCAGCCATAGAACAGACAACATCTAAAGAAAGAAGAGGGGAAACACTATAACAAAGTGTATTTTTATTTTTATTCTTTTTTATAGATTTGATAGGATAAATATCAGTCATTTTTTATGTTTGGAGATGAAAGGTCAAAGAGAAGGCAAAGGAAGAAGCAAGTTCAGTAGAGTAACAAGATTTGTGGATACATGGAAAAAGCTGTTGAGTCAGATTGAAATTTGCCGAGTTGTATTTTACAAAAGAAAGTTTTATAGAGATGGAGTCCCACAGATGTAAATCTCCCTGCCAGTATTGCACAATTAGGTAGTTACGCACATATTTTATACCTTTCTTTTCAACTTAGGGGATATGAGAACATGTTAAGTTTATAGAGATTGCATTTAATGCATATTGTGTAATGGCATCAGAAAATAGTGTAAGTGTAATAATAAACAGGGTTGTTCTAAGGCATTAGTTTAACAGGGCATATTACAGGGCATAATTGATAAGCTCAGCAAATTGCTGTTAAGTAGATTTGACCATTCTTGTACTCTCTTGAGGTTTTCCGCTGTCATCTTTGCATCATTTGTCATGACCTTTTTCTTTTTCAAATCGTTATACATTAGAGTAATTGTTGTTGTTTACAACCTTCCCTGTTATTTCTCTATTTTATCTTGCAATTTCACATTATTTATTCATTAATAGTATGTATTCTGTATTATGTACCCATGGCAATGGATGCTCTTCATGGTTATTTATGAACTGTATCTATGTGAATATGTCAGTGAAACGATATGTGCATAGGAGGGCAACAATGAGGAACATGCCTAGTAAAACAAGATAGCTGCAAACTGACCATATAAAGAGTGTCAATGTCTTATTCTATCATGAAGTAATATTTAAGGTATTATTGTCTTGTTTCATCAGCTGGAACTAATCTTATTTCTTTTCTGTACATTTTTGTGTTCACCTAAGTCAAATAAGTACCTCAAAGAGTTGTGTGGTGCTTAGTGCTAAAGCACAATTGTAGTAATAATGAGTAGGTAACCTGATAGTGTTTAGTAGATAAAAGAACATAGCCTATTTTTCTATTGTTGCAAACTGTATCTTGGTAATATGCATTCAGAAAAATGTATTATTAGGTGTTGGTTGTTCTGTGATATACAGAACAGATTAAGTATTTCACATTCAGATAATCCCTTAAGCTTTGCAGTAAGCTGTCAGGCAGACTTCTGCACAATGTTTGGTGTAGATAACAAGTTGGGTCATTATCATCCCCTTGGTATGAAAGAAACACATTGTTAAATTTTGTATATCCCAAAGAATGATTTTTTTCATAATTTTCCTTGTGCTACCTCGCAAACGCGGGAGACAGCGACAAAGCAAAATAAATGAATAAATAAATATATATATATATATATATATATATATATATATATATATATATATATATATATATATATATATATATATATATATGTGTGTGTGTGTGTGTGTGTGTGTGTGTGCATACATAGTTGGAATGAAAAAATTATGTTAGATAAAAGTGATATTTATTTTTTTCTAGAAATTCACAGTGAAAACCTTTCCTCGTGTATTATTTGTAGAACAATAATTTCTTTCATCTTCATGTGCAAGAATTATCCATTTTAGATACTGTCTATAGTTTTTCCCAGTATATGCAGAAGAATCCCAGTAATCTGACCTTCATCATTGTGATCATAAGTGAAGTAATAGGTTATGGTATTGTTAGTAAGTGACTGAAAATTGACCTGATTCAGTATATCTAACAGTTTTGCATAGTAAAGTTACAACTTGCAGTAAATTGTATTTTGTTAAATATGGCAGGAAAATTTTCATTGATTGAACACATCATACCCTTTGTCATAGATGTAATTTATGTTTGCCCTCTTAAGGTTGGCTGGAATAGCATGGCAAACATCACTAAGAATTTACAGTCGGTGCCAAAATGGAAAGTGAAACTTCAGGTGTTGTTTGAAAGTGCATCCGCACAACCCATTCCCAGCGAACCTGAGGAATTTTTTAAGCTCACTCAGCATGCATTGTCCTTACAGCATAGATAGAGAAGGTTTTTGTAAGCACAAAGTTCTTGAAATATTATACCTGCATAGTGGATCCTGGAGGTTTGCTTTAATTATTTACTAATCATTGACACTGTTAGATGTGCTGCAAAAAATAGCAGAAAGAGATTCCTATGTGAAGTGTTTAAAGCTAAGTCATAGCTTAGACAAAATGTTTTAGTTACATAAACAACATCTTTCTACCGTTTAGTTGAATTACTCAGATTTCACATCTTTGTCATGAATCTGTACTCAATATTTCTTCTTCAAGTTTAGTTGAGCAATTGTGTAGGAGAGGATTAGCTGCAATTGTAGGACTGAACCAAATTACTTCACAATAGCTCAGTTGTTTTTGAATTAATCTTTTAAGCTGCTTAACTTCGTTATATCTGTCTTAGATATAATGGTAATCTTTGAGATTTTTTTTTCATAATAGGAAAGTATAGGATCATTAAGTTAATGGTTTTGTTAATGGTAAGATCTAGGAGAGACTTTTTTTAGACAAGATAAGTTTCAAAGCTTTTGAGCAGTATTGCCGTGAATCACCATATCCTTATAATCATCAAAGGGCTTTTATAGTTGTCAGGATACATCTTGGTCCCCAAACTGCTTTATATATAGTACCATGATTGTACAGTCCAAAGAATTCGTTTGGTTTCCTTTGAGAACATGGTTCTGACATTTGGTTAAGTAATTTTTTTCCCCTCACAACTGTATGTAGTCCTGCATTGTTTTCAGGGATTCCATCTTTTTATTTTATTTATCATCCCAACCCATGATAGGCACAAAATTTTTAGAACGTGCAGAAATTGAACTTTTATTGGATCAGGGCTTTGGAAACTTTGATTTTTATATATTCCTAAAAGAATAGTTATTTAGAGATAGCTGAAAAAAAATTATATAAGAAACACAAATATTTAGTACTGTATTTTTTTGTCTTCACACAAGATAGTTCTGACCCGCCTTTTCATGATTGAAGTTTCATAGTTAATCACTGAACTGTGTCATTAATGATACTGTTAAGTAAAAAAGTGAACGTTCTCATTCTTTTCATGTTACCATAGATTTCTTTCTTCATGCCTTATTATGCTAGCAGGTGTTCCTACTCATTTTTGTATCACATCTGGAATTGCCACTTTGCTGAAGTTCATGTTTAATTCTTTCTCACTTTCTGCTGAAATAAGTTTTTTGTGCTTACTCATCTGATAAGAAGGAAACTCCAAAAGTATTGGCATATAATAAGTGAAAAATGAAGGTTCTTGAAAAGGAGAAACAAGTTTACCACTGAAGACAGAGCCTCATGAGCATCTTGAAAGGGCAAGGCTTATTGAGGTTTTGAGAAGTCTAATCCCCTGCTGAGCTGTGGGAACTCATGAGAATATATATATATATATGGTTTGGTCACATGGAGAGAATGAGTGAGGAAAGATTGACCAAGAGGATATATGTGTCAGAGGTGGAGGGAACGAAGAGAAGTGGGAGACCAAATTGGAGGTGGAAAGATGGAGTGAAAAAGATTTTGAGTGATCGGGGCCTGAACATGCAGGAGGATGAAAGGCGGGCAAGGAATAGAGTGAATTGGATCAATGTGGTATACCAGGGTCGACGTGCTGTCAATGGATTGAATCAGGGCATGTGAAGCGTCTGGGGTAAACCGTGGAAAGTTCTGTGAGGCCTGGATGTGGAAAGGGAGCTGTGGTTTCAGGCATTATTGCATGATAGCTAGGGGACTGAGTGTGAACGAATGGAGCCTTTGTTGTCTTTTCCTAGCGCTACCTCGCACACATGAGGGGGGAGGGGGATGTTATTCCATGTGTGGCGAGGTGGCGATGGGAATGAATAAAGGCAGACAGTGTGAATTGTGTGCATGTGTATATATGTATGTGTCTGTGTGTATATATATATGTGTACATTGAGATGTATGGGTATGTATATTTGCGTGTGTGGACGTGTATGTATATACATGTGTATGGGGGTGGGTTGGGCCATTTCTTTCGTCTGTTTCCTTGCGCTACCTCGCTAATGCGGGAGACTGACAAAGTATAATAAATATATATATATATGACTCAAGGTGAGTGCATGAAGACTGTCAGAATGCCTTTGTAGTAGTTGTATGATTGATGGCAGAGACTGAGGGTTATCTATGGGAGGAATGGTAAAGGATGTGTGTACTAGGTGTTTGCTTTGAAGATGGTTTGCAAGAAATACTGTACTGTACTTGGGATTTTTGTATGGTATAATGAACCTGGAGAAGGCATGTAATATGGGCCAAGGTATCTACTTTGTGGGAGATATTACAGATGTATAGTGTGGTAGGAAAACTACTAGATGCAGTGCAGTGTTTGTCAGAAGAATAAGGTATAAGTAGAAACTTTTAAGGGGCTGCTTTCTCCTGTACCTGATTGTTTTGGTTGTAACTAGGTATTACTTAATCATAGTACAGTTCATCAGTAAATTTGAAATAATTCTCACCCTCCATGTTTTCTGAGGTCACCAGTTTTGAATATTGCAAGTCGTTTCAGCCAACATTCATTGGGAAGATAGAGACATAAGTAACTCAAATAACTTCAAGACAGCAGAGTGAAGAAAGAAATATTAACTCACATTTGTGTTCTAGTGTGCTTGTTTTTATATCATGTAAACAAGTTTCTGTTAGGATGCATGAAAATACAGTATTTTTCTGAAGTTGGATGGAAGAATGAATATTCCTCTATATGCCTCTTTTACTGCATTAAGTTTTTTCTCCTTATTCTGGCCCCCTTTTACTTGGATTACTTTTCTAATGTATTTCTGATTCTGTGTACATTTTATACATATACTTAGCCTTTTTAGATGCTGTAAATTTAAAGAATGAAAACTATACAGTTTCTTCAGGGGTCCAATATGTTTAAAAGGTAAAAAGAAATTTGTATGTCCCTCACATATACAATTGTAACAAATTATTTGATACTGTCAAAGTTCAAAAAGTTGATGAATCATGTATATATTATTAATGTACACTAATTTATTTACTGCTGTGTAATTCTGTAAGTCTTTATAGAATTAGGCAACAGAGATCAGAATTGAGATCAGGTCAGATTATTGGGAAGTTAGTTTTATTTTTCTTGTTACATAAAGAACATTTTCATGTAATACTACAACCTCTATCTATACTAACTTAATTCAAATAATGTCAGACTTATCTGAGTTCATTATACGTTAAAGTACTTGACCTTTTCAGTTGCACGTAATTGTGTAATCACACAATCATTAACAGTTTGCATAACCTTGCAGATTAAGGATTTGCCATGTTTTTGATTAACCAATTAACGTTTTGTTATCATTGGCAGCTTGTCAGTAAGTATAGTGTATATGCCTTACTAATGAACTGTATTGTGTTGGTGTTTGCCTTAGTGTTGTGGATTACATTATGTAGGTAAAAATATTGTGCATCATTATTTATGAAATATGCTTTATTGGCCTTGTATCTAATATTTAGCAAAGTTGGACTATTAAATTGCTAAAGTAAAGCTTAATGTTACAGTGAACCAAAGAGTACTAGTTTCAGTGACTGTTTGCCACACTTAACACAGTAATATATGGGGCCACATTTTAGTATAGTATATTTTTAACATGTTTATTAGGAAATGCTGTTTGAATACATTATATTCACAGATGGGTTGGTAATAGAAGATATTTATATTGTTGCAAAATGTTGATCATCTCAGAAGTGAGAATCAGTAAACTGTTTCTGTATAAACCTGAACTTGACATGAAACTAACAAATATAGAGTGAATATTTGTTTTGATAATTGTTTATTTAATCTAATTTTTAGCATAACTGAAATAGAGTGAATAGATTTTGATTCCATTAATTGAACTTTCATTTGTTTTCCTACTCCACTGCTGTAAAAGAAAATTAGTTACTAATGGGCACCTGGATTAAAGGTTCAGAAATATAATCCTTAAGGCCTAAAACTCAGTCTTGGATATAAGGTGGTTCATTGGAAAGTATGTTAAAGATTGGTTGCAGTATTACCAGAAAGAAATCAGACTGTCTGACCCCTTCAGTCCATACAAATCATAATTTGATCCATTGCTAGGTTTTATGAGATGGATCAGGAATATATAGCCTCTGAAATGACTTATTCGCATCAAACCATGCCCAGTGTATCAAAGAAGATGAACTACACTCACAAGTGTTTCTAAGTGATTCACAAAGTTGACTTGTCAACATCAGTGTATCCATTCACACCACCTCCATATACAAAGTGTTACCATTACATTCAATCCCCAGTCAGCTGGAGAAACCATGGAAAAGTCTATAAGGTATAGTTGTACATGGTAGGTTGTACTACACTGTAGTTTCAGTGCATTCAATGATGATTGAACATTTCTGTTTTGAGAATGGCTACAAATGGTGGAAACATCTTTCAAGATTTGTAGGGGTTTTCAGAAAAGAAGAGAGAATGTTGGGGTGAAGAGAGTGGTGAGAGTAAGTGAGCTTGGGAAGGAGACTTGTGTGAGGAAGTACCAGGAGAGACTGAGTACAGAATGGAAAAAGATGAGAACAAAGGAGGTAAGGGGAGTGGGGGAGGAATGGGATGTATCTAGGGAAGCAGTGATGGCTTGCGCAAAAGATGCTTATGGCATGAGAAGCGTGGGAGGTGGGTTGATTAGAAAGGGTAGTGAGTGGTGGGATGAAGAAGTAAGATTATTAGTGAAAGAGAAGAGAGAGGCATTTGGACAATTTTTGCAGGGAAAAAATGCAAATGAGTGGGAGATGTGTGAAAGAAAGAGGCAGGAGGTCAAGAGAAAGGTGCAACTGGTGAAAAAGAGGGCAAATGAGAGTTGGGGTGAGAGAGTATTATTAAATTTTAGGGAGAATAAAAAGATTTTTTGGAAGGAGGTAAATAAAGAGCGTAAGACAAGGGAGCAAATGGGAACTTCAGTGAAGGGGGCTAATGGGGAGGTGATGACAAGTAGTGGTGATGTGAGAAGGAGATGGAGTGAGTATTTTGAAGGTTTGTTGAATGTGTTTGATGATAAGATTGGCAGATATGGGGTGTTTTGGTCGAGGTGGTGTGCAAAGTGAAAGGGTTAGGGAAAATGATTTGGTAAACAGAGAAGAGGTAGTAAAAGCTTTGCGAAAGATGAAAGCCGGCAAGGCAGCAGGTTTGGATGGTATTGCAGTGGAATTTGTTAAAAAAGGGGATGACTGTATTGTTGACTGGTTGGTAAGGTTATTTAATGTATGTATGATTCATGGTGAGGTGCCTGAGGATTGGCGGAATGCTTGCATAGTGCCATTGTACAAAGGCAAAGGGGATAAGAGTGAGTGCTCAAATTACAGAGGTATAAGTTTGTTAAGTATTCCTGGTAAATCGTATGGGAGGGTATTGATTGAGAGGGTGAAGGCATGTACAGAGCATCAGATTGGGGAAGAGCAGTGTGGTTTCAGAAGTGGTAGAGGATGTGTGGATCAGGTGTTTGCTTTGAAGAATGTATGTGAGAAATAGTTAGAAAAGCAAATGGATTTGTATGTAGCATTTATGGATCTGGAGAAGGCATATGATAAGAGTTGATAGAGATGCTCTGTTGAAGGTATTAAGAATATATGGTGTTGGAGGCAAGTTGTCAGAAGCAGTGAAAAGTTTTTATTGAGGATGTAAGGCTTGTGTATGTGTAGGAAGAGAGGAAAGTGATTGGTTCTCAGTGAATGTTGATTTGCGGCAGTGATGTCTCCATGGTTGTTTGATTTGTTTATGAATGGGGTTTTTAGGGAGGTGAATGCAAGAGTTTTGGAAAGAGGGGCAAGTATGCAGTCTGTTGGGGATGAGAGAGCTTGGGAAGTGAGTCAGTTGTTGTTCGCTGATGATACAGCGCTGGTGGCTGATTCATGTGAGAAACTGCAGAAGGTGGTGACTGAGTTTGGTCACATGGAGAGAATGAGTGAGGAAAGATTGACCAAGAGGATATATGTGTCAGAGGTGGAGGGAACGAAGAGAAGTGGGAGACCAAATTGGAGGTGGAAAGATGGAGTGAAAAAGATTTTGAGTGATCGGGGCCTGAACATGCAGGAGGATGAAAGGCGGGCAAGGAATAGAGTGAATTGGATCAATGTGGTATACCAGGGTCGATGTGCTGTCAATGGATTGAATCAGGGCATGTGAAGCTTCTGGGGTAAACCGTGGAAAGTTCTGTGAGGCCTGGATGTGGAAAGGGAGCTGTGGTTTCAGGCATTATTGCATGATAGCTAGGGGACTGAGTGTGAACGAATGGAGCCTTTGTTGTCTTTTCCTAGCGCTACCTCGCACACATGAGGGGGGAGGGGGATGTTATTCCATGTGTGGCGAGGTGGCGATGGGAATGAATAAAGGCAGACAGTGTGAATTGTGTGCATGTGTATATATGTATGTGTCTGTGTGTATATATATATGTGTACATTGAGATGTATGGGTATGTATATTTGCGTGTGTGGACGTGTATGTATATACATGTGTATGGGGGTGGGTTGGGCCATTTCTTTCGTCTGTTTCCTTGCGCTACCTCGCTAATGCGGGAGACTGACAAAGAGACTGACAAAGTATAATAAATAATATATATATATATGACTCAAGGTGAGTGCATGAAGACTGTCAGAATGCCTTTGTAGTAGTTGTATGATTGATGGCAGAGACTGAGGGTTATCTATGGGAGGAATGGTAAAGGATGTGTGTACTAGGTGTTTGCTTTGAAGATGGTTTGCAAGAAATACTGTACTGTACTTGGGATTTTTGTATGGTATAATGAACCTGGAGAAGGCATGTAATATGGGCCAAGGTATCTACTTTGTGGGAGATATTACAGATGTATAGTGTGGTAGGAAAACTACTAGATGCAGTGCAGTGTTTGTCAGAAGAATAAGGTATAAGTAGAAACTTTTAAGGGGCTGCTTTCTCCTGTACCTGATTGTTTTGGTTGTAACTAGGTATTACTTAATCATAGTACAGTTCATCAGTAAATTTGAAATAATTCTCACCCTCCATGTTTTCTGAGGTCACCAGTTTTGAATATTGCAAGTCGTTTCAGCCAACATTCATTGGGAAGATAGAGACATAAGTAACTCAAATAACTTCAAGACAGCAGAGTGAAGAAAGAAATATTAACTCACATTTGTGTTCTAGTGTGCTTGTTTTTATATCATGTAAACAAGTTTCTGTTAGGATGCATGAAAATACAGTATTTTTCTGAAGTTGGATGGAAGAATGAATATTCCTCTATATGCCTCTTTTACTGCATTAAGTTTTTTCTCCTTATTCTGGCCCCCTTTTACTTGGATTACTTTTCTAATGTATTTCTGATTCTGTGTACATTTTATACATATACTTAGCCTTTTTAGATGCTGTAAATTTAAAGAATGAAAACTATACAGTTTCTTCAGGGGTCCAATATGTTTAAAAGGTAAAAAGAAATTTGTATGTCCCTCACATATACAATTGTAACAAATTATTTGATACTGTCAAAGTTCAAAAAGTTGATGAATCATGTATATATTATTAATGTACACTAATTTATTTACTGCTGTGTAATTCTGTAAGTCTTTATAGAATTAGGCAACAGAGATCAGAATTGAGATCAGGTCAGATTATTGGGAAGTTAGTTTTATTTTTCTTGTTACATAAAGAACATTTTCATGTAATACTACAACCTCTATCTATACTAACTTAATTCAAATAATGTCAGACTTATCTGAGTTCATTATACGTTAAAGTACTTGACCTTTTCAGTTGCACGTAATTGTGTAATCACACAATCATTAACAGTTTGCATAACCTTGCAGATTAAGGATTTGCCATGTTTTTGATTAACCAATTAACGTTTTGTTATCATTGGCAGCTTGTCAGTAAGTATAGTGTATATGCCTTACTAATGAACTGTATTGTGTTGGTGTTTGCCTTAGTGTTGTGGATTACATTATGTAGGTAAAAATATTGTGCATCATTATTTATGAAATATGCTTTATTGGCCTTGTATCTAATATTTAGCAAAGTTGGACTATTAAATTGCTAAAGTAAAGCTTAATGTTACAGTGAACCAAAGAGTACTAGTTTCAGTGACTGTTTGCCACACTTAACACAGTAATATATGGGGCCACATTTTAGTATAGTATATTTTTAACATGTTTATTAGGAAATGCTGTTTGAATACATTATATTCACAGATGGGTTGGTAATAGAAGATATTTATATTGTTGCAAAATGTTGATCATCTCAGAAGTGAGAATCAGTAAACTGTTTCTGTATAAACCTGAACTTGACATGAAACTAACAAATATAGAGTGAATATTTGTTTTGATAATTGTTTATTTAATCTAATTTTTAGCATAACTGAAATAGAGTGAATAGATTTTGATTCCATTAATTGAACTTTCATTTGTTTTCCTACTCCACTGCTGTAAAAGAAAATTAGTTACTAATGGGCACCTGGATTAAAGGTTCAGAAATATAATCCTTAAGGCCTAAAACTCAGTCTTGGATATAAGGTGGTTCATTGGAAAGTATGTTAAAGATTGGTTGCAGTATTACCAGAAAGAAATCAGACTGTCTGACCCCTTCAGTCCATATAAATCATAATTTGATCCATTGCTAGGTTTTATGAGATGGATCAGGAATATATAGCCTCTGAAATGATTTATTCGCATCAAACCATGCCCAGTGTATCAAAGAAGATGAACTACACTCACAAGTGTTTCTAAGTGATTCACAAAGTTGACTTGTCAACATCAGTGTATCCATTCACACCACCTCCATATACAAAGTGTTACCATTACATTCAATCCCCAGTCAGCTGGAGAAACCATGGAAAAGTCTATAAGGTATAGTTGTACATGGTAGGTTGTACTACACTGTAGTTTCAGTGCATTCAATGATGATTGAACATTTCTGTTTTGAGAATGGCTACAAATGGTGGAAACATCTTTCAAGATTTGTAGGGGTTTTCAGAAAAGAAGAGAGAATGTTGGGGTGAAGAGAGTGGTGAGAGTAAGTGAGCTTGGGAAGGAGACTTGTGTGAGGAAGTACCAGGAGAGACTGAGTACAGAATGGAAAAAGATGAGAACAAAGGAGGTAAGGGGAGTGGGGGAGGAATGGGATGTATCTAGGGAAGCAGTGATGGCTTGCGCAAAAGATGCTTATGGCATGAGAAGCGTGGGAGGTGGGTTGATTAGAAAGGGTAGTGAGTGGTGGGATGAAGAAGTAAGATTATTAGTGAAAGAGAAGAGAGAGGCATTTGGACAATTTTTGCAGGGAAAAAATGCAAATGAGTGGGAGATGTGTAAAAGAAAGAGGCAGGAGGTCAAGAGAAAGGTGCAACTGGTGAAAAAGAGGGCAAATGAGAGTTGGGGTGAGAGAGTATTATTAAATTTTAGGGAGAATAAAAAGATTTTTTGGGAGGAGGTAAATAAAGAGCGTAAGACAAGGGAGCAAATGGGAACTTCAGTGAAGGGGGCTAATGGGGAGGTGATGACAAGTAGTGGTGATGTGAGAAGGAGATGGAGTGAGTATTTTAAAGGTTTGTTGAATGTGTTTGATGATAAGATTGGCAGATATGGGGTGTTTTGGTCGAGGTGGTGTGCAAAGTGAAAGGGTTAGGGAAAATGATTTGGTAAACAGAGAAGAGGTAGTAAAAGCTTTGCGAAAGATGAAAGCCGGCAAGGCAGCAGGTTTGGATGGTATTGCAGTGGAATTTGTTAAAAAAGGGGATGACTGTATTGTTGACTGGTTGGTAAGGTTATTTAATGTATGTATGATTCATGGTGAGGTGCCTGAGGATTGGCGGAATGCTTGCATAGTGCCATTGTACAAAGGCAAAGGGGATAAGAGTGAGTGCTCAAATTACAGAGGTATAAGTTTGTTAAGTATTCCTGGTAAATCGTATGGGAGGGTATTGATTGAGAGGGTGAAGGCATGTACAGAGCATCAGATTGGGGAAGAGCAGTGTGGTTTCAGAAGTGGTAGAGGATGTGTGGATCAGGTGTTTGCTTTGAAGAATGTATGTGAGAAATAGTTAGAAAAGCAAATGGATTTGTATGTAGCATTTATGGATCTGGAGAAGGCATATGATAAGAGTTGATAGAGATGCTCTGTTGAAGGTATTAAGAATATATGGTGTTGGAGGCAAGTTGTCAGAAGCAGTGAAAAGTTTTTATTGAGGATGTAAGGCTTGTGTATGTGTAGGAAGAGAGGAAAGTGATTGGTTCTCAGTGAATGTTGATTTGCGGCAGTGATGTCTCCATGGTTGTTTGATTTGTTTATGAATGGGGTTTTTAGGGAGGTGAATGCAAGAGTTTTGGAAAGAGGGGCAAGTATGCAGTCTGTTGTGGATGAGAGAGCTTGGGAAGTGAGTCAGTTGTTGTTCGCTGATGATACAGTGCTGGTGGCTGATGCATGTGAGAAACTGCAGAAGGTGGTGACTGAGTTTGGTAAAGTGTGTGAAAGAAGAAAGTTGAGAGTAAATGTGAATTAGAGCAAGGTTATTAGGTACAGTAGGGTTGATGGTCAAGTCAATTGGGAGGTAAGTTTGAATGGAGAAAAACTGGAGGAAGTGAAGTGTTTTAGATATCTGGGAGTGGATCTGGCAGCGAATGGAACCATGGAAGCGGAAGTGAATCATAGGGTGGGGGAATGTTTGGAAGTCGAGAACATTATCTCGGAAAGCAAAAATTGTTATGTGTGAAGGAATAGTGGTTCCAACAATGTTGTATGGTTGTGAGGCGTGGGCTGTGGATAGAGTTGTGCACAGGAGGGTGGATGTGCTGGAAATGAGATGTTTGAGGACAATATGTGGTGTGAAGTGGTTTGATCGAGTAACTAATGTATGGGTAAGAGAGATGTGTGGAAATAAAAAGTGTAGTTGAGAGAGCAGAAGAGGGTGTTTTGAAATGGTTTGGTCACATGGAGAGAATGAGTAAGGAAAGATTGACCAAAAGGATATATGTGTCAGTAGTGGAGGGAACGAGAAGTGGGAGACCAAATTGGAGGTGGAAAGATGGAGTGAAAAAGATTTTGAGTGATCGGGGCTTGAACATGCAGGAGGGTGAAATACGTGCAAGGAATAGAGTGAATTGGAACGATGTGGTATACCGGGGTCGACGTGCTGTCAGTGGATTGAACCAGGGCATGTGAAGCGTCTGGGGTAAACCATGGAAAGTTGTGTGGGGCCTGGATGTGGAAAGGGAGCTGTGGTTTCGGTGCATTATTACATGACAGCTAGAGACTGAGACTGAGCAAAGAAAACTGATAGTGATGACAGACATTTAATGAATGTATTTGATGTGAAACTAGATTATTAGTGATAAAGAAGCCAGGTAACAAAGTAAATACACTAATTACACATCAAACAAGTGTGTCGATGAATTCCTGTTAAGTCCATATGTGGGAAATACCGAGAATAATATCCTGTAAAACATTTCAATACAGAACAAACTTCATTCCACATTTGAATTGATACTAAAACTTTCCCACATGGGCGTTTATATGAAATCGTGTAAAAACTTTAAATCATTTATACGTTACCCTTGGGAGTCTTAAATATCAGGATATGTTTATTAGGATATAATTAACTTGATGTGATATTTGTCTAAAGTACTTCACTATGATTTTTTAAAAGGGTCAACTGAAGTATCCGAATGCGAAATGAGATGAGATTAGTGTTGTAATTGTACATTCCTCATGCATTATTACCATTGCAATCAGAATAGAACATTTGTGGTTATCCGTATTAATGATTGTTTGAGATTTTCTTGCTCAAGTTTCACTCAACAAATGAAAATCGAGGATACTACCGTGGTAATACTAAGGGAAAGCGAGTTTATCTTAAGTATAATCTTGACGGCGACACTCGCTGACGTCACAAATCGTGTAGTTTCAAATAACTAGTAACGGACGAGAAAGACAACTTGCACTCATCTGTTAATATATTAGGTAAATCACATCAGTAACGTAAATCTGGTGGCATACGATTTTTGTTCTACTTGTAAGGTTTTTTTTTTATTGCTTCCGGTATAGACAAAAATTACAGATTTTACACCCAAAGCAATGACATGATGTGCCCTCCCTCTTTGTTTCTGTTTTCATCAGTAAGTTTAATGAACAAATGTGCTAAGGTGGAGTGGAACACAGTAGATGATAATGTAGATGCTGGTATGCAGTTTGTGTAATCATACGGGGAAAAATCTCAATCTTACAGTAGAGGCTAAATACGTCAGCACAACAGTTGGAGGAGAGCTGAAGCTGTCCACAGTATTTGGAGGATCTTAAGGATGTGAATGGCTCCAGTATAGACGAGAACCAAAACCACAGGTAAGGCAAGTAACATCATCATTGATATATATATATATATATATATATATATATATATATATATATATATATATATATATATATATATATATATATATATATAAAGGAAACATAGTCTGTGACATTTGTTCAAAAGTGCCACATTCTAAAAGGTACTACTGTGACTTTCTTCCCCCTTCATCATATCTTCACTTAAGTGGTGAAGTAATCAAGATATAAGTTTGAAATGGCAGGCTAGTATAATGAGGGAGATATGATAGACGACTAATTACTTGTAACAAAAACCTTGAATGTCATTATAGCAATTTAATGAGAAATGTAAGGTGCAGCTATTTTTTTTTTTTTTTTTTGCTAAAGATTGCATTAAGAAAATGACAAGACAAAGAAGGAAACTAAATTTGAAATGGATTGAGCAATTTAGAAGTAACAAATATGAAACATGCAAACGTTACGGTGATTATACTTTAGCTCTGCATTGCAGTTAGCTTTGGGTGAGTGACTTCTTTTTGCAGTGCTGGTTTAATATGTAGAGAATACATCAACAGTCCTGGGTCATGAATCTGAATGTTATGTTTTATATAAAGTTTAGTAACAGCAGTGAGGGTTATGCATATCAGGAAAAATACAAGGTAAATTTAAAATTAGGTAAGACTTTTGAAGAAAATTAAAAGAACCTAGGAAAACATTATCTAATATCCAAAGCAATTACAATTTATTTTGCTTTTCAGTATTTTAGTCAAATTGTGATAGTTACACCCATGATTGAGTGCGAGAAATTGGTGCTGAATGTCAAGAGACAACACAGAGTAGCAGTGTGATCCCAGCAGCAGATAAATTCAATGTTAATATATTTCTACCATCATTTTGGCATTACTTGAGCTTTTAATAGATTCTGTCAATATCTTGAATTAGGGTGTCACCAGATGCATAGCTCAGATATTTAGTGATTTGATACTTGTTTCAGGAATATGTTTGCAATGCCTGCAACGCCACAGGTGTGTGCTGGCAGTAGTGGAAATCCCTCTGTGAAAGTATATGCACGAATTCGTCCTTTGCTTCAAGAAGAGCATGATATAGGTGCTAAAAACATCTTGGAAGTTTCCCCTGCTAATAAAGAGGTACAGATGGAAATTGATTCTTGTACTTTGACCCCTTTCCAGTATACGAGCATTCATTTTGGTTTGATAGAATGAATGGGTTAGGATCCTTGTTGGCATAATTACTGTTTCAATCATCCAGTATATTTTGTCATGTTTGGTTTAATTGATATTGTTTTTCCTATTTTGTTGATGTTTGAACAACTGTGACCTTCATGTATATTGCAAATTGGTGGATGTCTAAAATGGTATTATTATCATTGGGACATTATTACCATTTTGGACATCCAGCAAATTTTGAAATTGTTTTTCCAGTGGTTTTTTTATGTCTTTTGAATGATTCTAACTTTCAATTCTATCACAAAAGGTGTTTGTAGGAAATGGTAATTTTACTTCCATTTTCTCACTGCCTTGTTGAGTTGCTGATACTTCTCCCGCAATAGTATCTTATATTGTTATTCTTCAGACTCTGGAATAGTCAGTCACTTATGTTTTTTATTTCATCAAATTTTGCCAGTTGATGGAACTGAAATTTTTTTTAGAATGAGATGAATAATAATTTCTCATAATCAAGTTATCATCCTTGTTTTACTGATTTTACTGCAGAGGATGAAGATACATACTAATACCAATTGCTGTTTTATATCACTGTTTAGGGATTATCCTGGAAGTTTTAGAGGTGTTTCATTTTCCCCTTAGGTTTGTAATATACTCATTACTGTATTTGTCCACTTCCTCGGTCTCATCCTTTGCTACTGTTTCATCCCTTTACACTTCCTTTTTCTTCTGGTTTTTATGTTTCTTCCTTTTTCTCCTGTGTCCTAATCTTTTCATCTTCCTTCTGTGCATCTGCTTTTTACTTCTCATCATTTGTCTTTTTTTTCTTTACCATCCCTTTGTTTTCATTGTTTCCAGTTTTTTTTCCCATTTCTGTCCGTGCATTTAAGTAGTGTAGCCTCTTTTACAGTACTGGGAGGGAAGTCTACGTTTCTGTGAAGTAGCTCCATCTAATTGATTTATTTATTTATTTTGCTTTGTCGCTGTCTCCCGCATTAGCAAGGTAGCGCAAGGAAACAGATGAAAGAATGGCCCAACCCACCCACATACACATGTATATACATACACGTCCATGCACGCAAATATACATACCTATACATCTCAGTGTACACATATATATATACACACACAGACATATACATATATACACATGTACATAATTCATACTGTCTGTCCTTATTTATTCCCATCGCCACCTCATCATGCATGGAATAACAACCCCCCCTCCCCCCCTCATGTGTTCAAGGTAGCGCTAGGAAAAGACAACAAAGGTCCCATTCGTTCACACTCAGTCTCTAGCTGTCATGTAATAATGCACTGAAACCACAGCTCCCTTTCCACATCCAGGCCCCACAGAACTTTCCATGGTTTACCCCAGATGCTTCACATGCCCTGATTCAATCCATTGACAGCACGTCGATCCCAGTATACCACATCGTTCCAATTCACTCTATTCCTTGCACACCTTTCACCCTCCTGCATGTTCAGGCCCCGATCACTCAAAATCTTTTTCACTCCATCTTTCCACCTCCAATTTGGTCTCCCACTTCTCCTCGTTCCCTCCACCTCTGACACATATATCCTCTTGGTCAATCTTTCCTCATTCATTCTCTTCATGTAACCAAACCATTTCAAAACACCCTCTTCTGCTCTCTCAACCACACTTTTTATTTCCACACCTCTCTTACCCTTACATTACTTACTCAATCAAACCACCTCACACCATATTGTCCTCAAACATCTCATTTCCAGCACATCCACCCTCCTGCACACAACTCTATCCATATCCCATGCCTCGCAACCATACAGCATTGTTGGAACCACTATTCCTTCAAACATACCCATTTTTGCTTTCCGAGATAATGTTCTCGACTTCCACACATTCTTCAAGGCTCCCAGAATTTTCGCCCCCTCCCCCACCCTATGATTCACCTCCGCTTCCATGGTTTCATCCGCTGCCAGATCCACTCCCAGATATCTAAAACACTTTACTTCTTCCAGTTTTTCTCCATTCAAACTTACCTCCCAATTGCCTTGACCCTCCACCCTACTGTACCTAATAACCTTGCTCTGATTCACATTTACTCTTAACTTTCTTCTTTCACACACTTTATCAAACTCAGTCACCAGCTTCTGCAGTTTCTCACATGAATCAGCCACCAGCGCTGTATCATCAGCGAACAACAACTGACTCACTTCCCAAGCTCTCTCATCCACAACAGACTTCATACTTGCCCCTCTTTCCAAAACTCTTACATTCACCTCCCTAACAACCCCATCCATAAACAAATTAAACAACCATGGAGACATCACACACCCTTGCCGCAAACCTACATTCACCGAGAACCAATCACTTTCCTCTCTTCCTACACGTACACATGCCTTACATCCTCGATAAAAACTTTTCACTGCTTCTAACAACTTGCCTCCCACACCATATATAGGCATTTATTTCATTTAACTTTTTTTCCTAAGTAGAGTGACGTTGTTCTGACTATATCAATCTGTCTGTTCTTATTTCCTGTCCATGTATAGATACCTCATATCTGATGACTGGGTAATTAGATATGGATCAAACTTTTACCACAGCTTCTACATACAAAGCTCTACCTTTTCATGGTTAAGGTCAAAAGTTAGGGTCACTTTATCTTTTGTACTGAAATTCTGTTAAATGCTGATGCACACAATATTTAAAGTTTTAGGGTATTGGATGTGGACCACTGATACTACAATAGTTCTGTGTCATAGGATAAGGCCACTAGGCCATGTGTACTATGATGCTGCTAAATGCTTGTGCATACCATAACAAATTACTTGTGATATGGACATAAGCCAAAGATGCTGTATTTAGCAGTCTATACCTGATTAAGTTTTTGAGATTAGGGGCAGTGATGCACCCTTTTGCCATGATAGTTCTTATATCCACCATACACTCTGTGTGTTGAGAATTCTCAAATATTGTATGAAAATATCTTTGTTAGTTTTTTATTATAATTTGTTGATTAGAAAATTATTTTAAAAATGAATTTATGCGGAAACAGCAATAGCAAGACCAGTGATATTATTAAGGCAAAGCCTAGCTGGAAGCAGAATTGCAGACATTCAGAAATTGGCATATTTAACACCAATACACAAATATTTATATAGATAGATTCGATCCATGGGTGGCATTGCATGTAATAGTCTTTGAAAAACTGATAAAAGGACATACTTTCAACTAACTAATGAAGAATAACTAAACAAATGCCAGCATGGATTTTTATCAGAAAAAAGTTTGCAAGTGTGCTAACATAAGTATAAGCTCATTACAATGATAGATATGAAAGTTTAGTGCATGGTTAAGGAACAACACATATAAACTTTACCAAAGCATTTGACAAGGTAAACCAAAGAAGTTTTTGGAGAAAGTAGTTGAACTTAACGTTAAGGGTAAGATAGGATGATGTTTTAAAGAGTTTCTAACGGGAAGGTGAAAATTGAAGCAAACTTAACCAGACCTGAGAAAGATATCCTATTTGGGTATCACAGTGAATGGTATCAGCTGTAACACTCTTTATATTAATGAAGTCAAAAATCAAACATGGATTAGTGGTCGGGTGCATGATGACTAGATGAAGATGGTCCTGTAATTGTTCCATTTTATAAAGGTCTAACTTTTAATACTTGCATTAGATAAGAGTTTTTAGTGGTTCATTTCATGAATTTGTTTTATGCTTTTCAGGTTGTTTTGGTTGAAGGAGGGGGTGAAAAAATATTCAGATATGATGATGTTTTCGAAGAATATTGCAGTCAGGAAAGAGTCTATATGAAAGCGGTGGAGCCATTAGTGACTAAAGTTGAAGAAGGGCACAATGCCACTGTGTTTGCATATGGCCAGACTGGATCTGGAAAGACATTTACAATGGGAACAGACCCATGCATTGCAACAGTCAGTTTTATTTTCATTTGAATTTATATTATTTAAAGTAATTGCAGTATTTTATTCAGTGTTCCCAGTTTTTGACAAAACTGCTTAACACTCCTGATACAATGGTTATATTTGGTATATGTGGATGCGTCTAACCATTATGTTTGTAGCTTTCATGTTAACCATTTTGATTGTAAGTTACTTGCATTTATAGGAGGGTGAAGGGATTCTACAAAGAGCACTTCGTGCTCTTCTTGGTAAAGATAATGAACTTCCTGTAGATGATCAAGAAAGTATCTCCTCCAGTGCTTCAAGGAGTCTCACAGTTTCAATAATTGAGGTCTACAATGAAATGATCTTTGACCTTTTAGCTTCATCTAGAATTCCACTGAATGCCAAAGCAGGACCAAGAGGAGGAGGAGGTATTGAAGTACATTTTGTTATTATGCCTTTCAGTGCCTTTTACTGTATTTATCATGTATTTGGAACTATCAAGGAGGTACTGCATGCATGCCATTGGTAACATTTACTGATAGTAAAGGTTTTGGTTTTCCTTTAGTATTATGTGTGTTTATGAGTGGATGAGACTTTCTTTGTCTGTTTCCTGGCACTACATTGCTGATATGGGAAATGGCAGTCAAGTATAATAATGATTATAATAATAATGATATTTTTATTATTATTATTGTTATACATAATTGCTGTTTCCCACATCATCAAGGTTGTGCCAGGAAACAGATGAAGAATGGCCCATCTACTCATGTACACACACACTTTTATATATCTTTCTTTCTTTCTTTCATACTATTCGCCATTTCCCGCATTAGCGAGGTAACGCAAGGAAACAGACGAAAGAAATGGCCCAACCCACCCACATACACATGCATATACATACACGTCCACACACGCAAATATACATACCTACACAGCTTTCCATGGTTTACCCCAGATGCTTCACATGCCCTGGTTCAATCCATTGACAGCACGTCGACCCTGGTATACCACATCGTTCCAATTCGTTCACACTCAGTCTCTAGCTGTCATGTAATAATGCACCGAAACCACAGCTCCCTTTCCACATCCAGGCTCCACACAACTTTCCATGGTTTACCCCAGATGCTTCACATGCCTGGTTCAATCCATTGACAGCACGTCGACCCTGGTATACCACATCGTTCCAATTCGTTCACACTCAGTCTCTAGCTGTCATGTAATAATGCACCGAAACCACAGCTCCCTTTCCACATCCAGGCTCCACACAACTTTCCATGGTTTACCCCAGATGCTTCACATGCCTGGTTCAATCCATTGACAGCACGTCGACCCTGGTATACCACATCGTTCCAATTCGTTCACACTCAGTCTCTAGCTGTCATGTAATAATGCACCGAAACCACAGCTCCCTTTCCACATCCAGGCTCCACACAACTTTCCATGGTTTACCCCAGACGCTTCACATGCCTTGATTCAATCCACTGACAGCACGTCAACCCCGGTATACCACATCGCTCCAATTCACTCTATTCCTTGCCCTCCTTTCACCCTCCTGCATGTTCAGGCCCCGATCACACAAAATCTTTTTCACTCCATCTTTCCACCTCCAATTTGGTCTCCCACTTCTCCTCGTTCCCTCCACCTCCGACACATATATCCTCTTGGTCAATCTTTCCTCACTCATCCTCTCCATGTGCCCAAACCATTTCAAAACACCCTCTTCTGCTCTCTCAACCACACTTTTATATATCTTTCTTTCTTTCTTTCATACTATTCGCCATTTCCCGCATTAGCGAGGTAACGCAAGGAAACAGACGAAAGAAATGGCCCAACCCACCCACATACACATGCATATACATACACGTCCACACACGCAAATATACATACCTACACAGCTTTCCATGGTTTACCCCAGATGCTTCACATGCCTGGTTCAATCCATTGACAGCACGTCGACCCTGGTATACCACATCGTTCCAATTCGTTCACACTCAGTCTCTAGCTGTCATGTAATAATGCACCGAAACCACAGCTCCCTTTCCACATCCAGGCTCCACACAACTTTCCATGGTTTACCCCAGACGCTTCACATGCCTTGATTCAATCCACTGACAGCACGTCAACCCCGGTATACCACATCGCTCCAATTCACTCTATTCCTTGCCCTCCTTTCACCCTCCTGCATGTTCAGGCCCCGATCACACAAAATCTTTTTCACTCCATCTTTCCACCTCCAATTTGGTCTCCCTCTTCTCCTCGTTCCCTCCACCTCCGACACATATATCCTCTTGGTCAATCTTTCCTCACTCATCCTCTCCATGTGCCCAAACCACTTCAAAACACCCTCTTCTGCTCTCTCAACCACACTTTTATATATCTTTCTTTCTTTCTTTCATACTATTCGCCATTTCCCGCATTAGCGAGGTAACGCAAGGAAACAGACGAAAGAATGGCCCAACCACCCACATACACATGCATATACATACACGTCCACACACGCAAATATACATACCTACACAGCTTTCCATGGTTTACCCCAGATGCTTCACATGCCCTGGTTCAGTACATTGACAGCACATCGACCCTGATATACCACATCGTTCCAATTCAGTCTATTCCTTTCACCCTCCTGCATGTTCAGGCCCCGATCACACAAAATCTTTTTCACTCCATCTTTCCACCTCCAATTTGGTCTCCCTCTTCTCCTTGCTCCCTCCACCTCCGACACATATATCCTCTTGGTCAATCTTTCCTCACTCATCCTCTCCATGTGCCCAAACCATTTCAAAACACCCTCTTCTGCTCTCTCAACCACACTTTTATATATCTTTCTTTCTTTCTTTCATACTATTCGCCATTTCCCGCATTAGCGAGGTAACGCAAGGAAACAGACGAAAGAATGGCCCAACCACCCACATACACATGTATATACATACGTCCACACACGCAAATATACATACCTACACAGCTTTCCATGGTTTACCCCAGATGCTTCACATGCCTGGTTCAATCCATTGACAGCACGTCGACCCTGGTATACCACATCGTTCCAATTCGTTCACACTCAGTCTCTAGCTGTCATGTAATAATGCACCGAAACCACAGCTCCCTTTCCACATCCAGGCTCCACACAACTTTCCATGGTTTACCCCAGATGCTTCACATGCCTGGTTCAATCCATTGACAGCACGTCGACCCTGGTATACCACATCGTTCCAATTCGTTCACACTCAGTCTCTAGCTGTCATGTAATAATGCACCGAAACCACAGCTCCCTTTCCACATCCAGGCTCCACACAACTTTCCATGGTTTACCCCAGATGCTTCACATGCCTGGTTCAATCCATTGACAGCACGTCGACCCTGGTATACCACATCGTTCCAATTCGTTCACACTCAGTCTCTAGCTGTCATGTAATAATGCACCGAAACCACAGCTCCCTTTCCACATCCAGGCTCCACACAACTTTCCATGGTTTACCCCAGACGCTTCACATGCCTTGATTCAATCCACTGACAGCACGTCAACCCCGGTATACCACATCGATCCAATTCACTCTATTCCTTGCCCTCCTTTCACCCTCCTGCATGTTCAGGCCCCGATCACACAAAATCTTTTTCACTCCATCTTTCCACCTCCAATTTGGTCTCCCACTTCTCCTCGTTCCCTCCACCTCCGACACATATATCCTCTTGGTCAATCTTTCCTCACTCATCCTCTCCATGTGCCCAAACCATTTCAAAACACCCTCTTCTGCTCTCTCAACCACACTTTTTATTTCCACACATCTCTCTTACCCTTACGTTACTCGATCAAACCACCTCACACCACACATTGTCCTCAAACATCTCATTTCCAGCACATCCACCCTCCTGCACACAACTCTATCCATATCCCATGCCTCGCAACCATACAGCATTGTTGGAACCACTATTCTTCAAACATACCCATTTTTGCTTTCCGAGATAATGTTCTCGACTTCCACACATTCTTCAAGGCTCCCAGAATTTTCGCCCCCTCCCCCACCCTATGATTCACCTCCGCTTCCATGGTTCCATCCGCTGCCAGATCCACTCCCAGATATCTAAAACACTTTACTTCTTCCAGTTTTTCTCCATTCAAACTTACCTCCCAGTTGACTTGACCCTCAACCCTACTGTACCTAATAACCTTGCTCTGATTCACATTTACTCTTAACTTTCTTCTTCCACACACTTTACCAAACTCAGTCACCAGCTTCTACAGTTTCTCACATGAATCAGCCACCACGCTGTATCATCAGCGAACAACAACTGACTCACTTCCCAAGCTCTCTCATCCCCAACAGACTTCATACTTGCCCCTCTTTCCAAAACTCTTACATTCACCTCCCTAACAACCCCATCCATAAACAAATTAAACAACCATGAGACATCACACACCCCTGCCGCAAACCTACATTCACTGAGAACCAATCACTTTCCTCTCTTCCTACACGTACACATGCCTTACATCCTCGATAAAAACTTTTCACTGCTTCTAACAACTTGCCTCCCACACCATATATTCTTAATACCTTCCACAGAGCATCTCTATCACTCTATCATATGCCTTCTCCAGATCCATAAATGCTACATACAAATCCATTTGCTTTTCTAAGTATTTCTCACATACATTCTTCAAAGCAAACACCTGATCCACACATCCTCTACCACTTCTGAAACCACACTGCTCTTCCCCAATCTGATGCTCTGTACATGCCTTCACCCTCTCAATCAATACCCTCCCATATAATTTACCAGGAATACTCAACAAACTTATACCTCTGAAATTTGAGCACTCACTCTTATCCCCTTTGCCTTTGTACACTCTCTTTTGAAATTCCATCTTGTTTTGAATTGTGACCTGTAATAAGAAATGCTTATTTTAGTATCATTTATGTTTCAATTTAGCAGTGTGAGTGGACTTTTTATGTGGGAATGGCATTAACAGTGATATTGTAGATACGTAGAATCCAAAGTCTGATGTTTGTGGGGTTGAAGTTTATAGCTGATTAATTTTTTACTCATCTTCAGAGCTTAGTTTTGGTTACCGAACTTTAGAAGGCATATTTATTTATTTATTAAATTTGCTTTTTCGCTGTCTCCCGCATTAGCGAGGTAACGCAAGGAAACAGACGAAAGAAATGGCCCAACCCACCCACATACACATGTATATACATACGTCCACACACGCAAATATACATACCTACACAGCTTTCCATGGTTTACCCCAGATGCTTCACATGCCTGGTTCAATCCATTGACAGCACGTCGACCCTGGTATACCACATCGATCCAATTCACTCTATTCCTTGCCCTCCTTTCACCCTCCTGTGTGTTCAGGCCCTGATCGCTCAAAATCTTTTTCACTCCATCCTTCCACCTCCAATTTAGTCTCCTGCTTTTCCTTGTTCCCTCCACTTCTGATATGTATATCCTCTGTCACCCTTTCCTCACTCATTCTTTCCATATGTTCCCAGGGATATATACACCCACATATATATTTATAGTTAATACATGGCAGGATATTGGGTAACACAAATGCATCACGTAGCGTTTTGGTTTAGTTATACTGAATGTGGTATGTGATGTTGTGATTATTTTAATTATCGTTGAAATATTACCATGAAATGAATATTGACTAGTTACTTATGTTTTTTAATATGATTTTCTGTACTGTACAGTATGTTTCAGATACATGTTGATTACTGACACATATTTAGGTTGACTAGGGTGTATCTGGACATTTTTGTCTGTTCCATCTATTTCCAGAAGAGTGGAATCCAGATAATTGGAACTTTATTGCATTAGAGTAAAAACAAAATAACATTTACACCTGCTTTAGGTATACAGTAACTCCATTATGGTTATGGTATCTTCAGACCTCAATCAATAAACCCAATGGCTTTGTGTCTAAAATCCATAAAATTCCAAATTCTGAACATTGCTTGGTTATGGGATTACAGAATTTTTTATATTGTCTCAATATCTCTGATGTTCATTCCTTCTGGGAACCCCCATTAAGAGGGTGGCCACAGGAAAAGGGTCTCCATTTATCCCTGTCATTGCATGTCTTCTTTGCATACACTATTCCACACATTCTTGGCCCATTTCTCTCCCCTCTGTACTCTACCATTTTATTTCCCTGTGTCAGATGTGGTCTTCCTCTCACACCAACCCCTTTAAAGAATTATACTATCTTTTTTTTTTTTTTTTTTTTTTCCGCTGTCTCCCGCGTTTGCGAGGTAGCGCAAGGAAACAGACGAAAGAAATGGCCCAACCCACCCCCATACACATGTATATACATACGTCCACACACGCAAATATACATACCTACACAGCTTTCCATGGTTTACCCCAGACGCCTCACATGCCCTGATTCAATCCACTGACAGCACGTCAACCCCGGTATACCACATCGATCCAATTCACTCTATTCCTTGCCCTCATTTCACCCTCCTGCATGTTCAGGCCCCGATCACACAAAATCTTTTTCACTCCATCTTTCCACCTCCAGTTTGGTCTCCCACTTCTCCTCGTTCCCTCCACCTCCGACACATATATCCTCTTGGTCAATCTCTCCCCACTCATTCTCTCCATGTGCCCAAACCATTTCAAAACACCCTCTTCTGCTCTCTCAACCACGCTCTTTTTATTTCCACACATCTCTCTTACCCTTACGTTACTTACTCGATCAAACCACCTCACACCACACATTGTCCTCAAACATCTCATTTCCAGCACATCCACCCTCCTGCGCACAACTCTATCCATAGCCCATGCCTCGCAACGATACAGCATTGTTGGAACCACTATTCCTTCAAACATACCCATTTTTGCTTTCCGAGATAATGTTCTCGACTTCCACACATTCTTCAAGGCTCCCAGGATTTTCGCCCCCTCCCCCACCCTATGATCCACTTCTGCTTCCATGGTTCCATCCGCTGCCAGATCCACTCCCAGATATCTAAAACACTTTACTTCCTCCAGTTTTTCTCCATTCAAACTTACCTCCCAGTTGACTTGACCCTCAACCCTACTGTACCTAATAACCTTGCTCTTATTCACATTTACTCTTAACTTTCTTCTTTCACACACTTTACCAAACTCAGTCACCAGCTTCTACAGTTTCTCACATGAATCAGCCACCAGCGCTGTATCATCAGCGAACAACAACTGACTCACTTCCCAAGCTCTCTCATCCCCAACAGACTTCATACTTGCCCCTCTTTCCAAAACTCTTGCATTCACCTCCCTAAAAACCCCATCCATAAACAAATTAAACAACCATGGAGACATCACACACCCCTGCCGCAAACCTACATTCACTGAGAACCAATCACTTTCCTCTCTTCCTACACGTACACATGCCTTACATCCTCGATAAAAACTTTTCACTGCTTCTAACAACATGCCTCCCACACCATATATTCTTAATACCTTCCACAGAGCATCTCTATCAACTCTATCATATGCCTTCTCCAGATCCTTAAATGCTACATACAAATCCATTTGCTTTTCTAAGTATTTCTCACATACATTCTTCAAAGCAAACACCTGATCCACACATCCTCTACCACTTCTGAAACCACACTGCTCTTCCCCAATCTGATGCTCTGTACATGCCTTCACCCTCTCAATCAATATCCTCCCATATAATTTACCAGGAATACTCAACAAACTTATACCTCTGAAATTTGAGCACTCACTCTTATCCCCTTTGCCTTTGTACACTCTCTTTTGAAATTCCATCTTGTTTTGAATTGTGACCTGTAATAAGAAATGCTTATTTTAGTATCATTTATGTTTCAATTTAGCAGTGTGAGTGGACTTTTTATGTGGGAATGGCATTAACAGTGATATTGTAGATACGTAGAATCCAAAGTCTGATGTTTGTGGGGTTGAAGTTTATAGCTGATTAATTTTTTACTCATCTTCAGAGCTTAGTTTTGGTTACCGAACTTTAGAAGGCATATTTATTTATTTATTTATTTATTAAATTTGCTTTTTCGCTGTCTCCCGCATTAGCGAGGTAACGCAAGGAAACAGACGAAAGAATGGCCCAACCCACCCACATACACATGTATATACATACACGTCCACACACGCAAATATACATACCTATACATCTCAACATATACATATATATACACACACAGACATATACATATATACACATGTACATAATTCATACTATCTGCCTAATAGAAGGCATGATTTTTGTATTTATAAGAATAAGAACTGAAAACCTGCAGGGAAATGCGGTTAGATATAATTGACAAAATATTTTCTAAGGATAATGGTCTTTAATCTTGTTAGAATAAAGATTATTTCGCTCCTGGGAGTTTTAAATTAAGGAAACTACTAATTGTTTGATGCTGATGAGGATAATGTGTATATTGAAATGTCTTTGGTTAGACTTATTAATGGTCCAGTGAGACTGAACATGTATTGTGTAATGTCTTTGGTAAGATTTTGTTAATGACCTAGTATTCCCTTCACAGCCATCTCAGCAGTTGGAATGGTGGAGGAGAAAGTTGACAGTGTCAGTGATGGATTAGCACTTTTGAAAAAGGGAAGCCACCTACGTAGTGTTGGTGCAACAGCAGTGAACCAGCATTCTTCACGTTCCCATGCTCTCGTATATCTAACCTTAAAAGTAAGTGTTCCAAGATGAATAAGACTACAGAAAGTACATAAGTTGACTCTCCTTAGCACCACTTATATGAAACATCTGTAGTTATATTTCTGTATTATGCATGTACAGTGAATATTTCAACCCCAGGATCCCTTTTATGGGGCTACTGGAGCTTTAAGGCTGCACTTCAAGTGGTAGCAAGGAAATGATGGACTTCTTTGGAGTGAGAAGTCCCACTAAGAGAATGTATTCTATTTCATCCATGAGGTATTCACATAATAAACATCTATAAGCAGTGTCTTTCAGTATATGTGAGAGATAGGTAGTATATTTGAGATGAGTGGGGAGTGGGAAGAATGGTTTGGGAATGTCTTCAGGATAAAGTCATGAGTAACACTTCTGCTAAAGGAGTAGTTATGGGAATGTGTGGTAGAGTGTAAGGAAGTGAGTCCTAGGCTAATGTGGGTGAAAAAGAAAGAATTATGAAAGATGGTTTATGATAGGTGCGTATGCACTTGACCACAAAGACGTACGAAGAGAGGAAAGTGTTTTGGGAGGAACTCAGTGAGAGTGTCAAAAGTTTTGAGGCAAGACAGGTATTAGTGATGGGTGATTTGAATACAAAAGTGGATATTTAAAAGTATAAGTTAGGGGAATATGGTATCCTGTGTAAGTGAGAATGGTGAATAGCTCATAGAATTGTGTTATGAAAAAGGACTGGTGACTGGATATACATAGTTAAAAAATGAGGTACATAATTATGTATGGTTGAGTGGGGTAGATGATAAGTGGGCATTATTGGTTTATGCTGTTTTGTATGCATGTGATGAAAAGACTTGTATATGAACATCCAAAGTTTACTTGAGACAAAGTGGAAAAGAGCTGAACTTAAGAATGAAGCAGCATCAGTATAGTGTTCATGATGGAAAGGAATCACTTGCTCTGTTCCTGCATATGTGAGACTTTAGCCTTCTTATTGACCGGAACAGCGCTCAGAAATTTGTTACTCAGTTGTAGATAAGAATATTATAGAATTTGCATTATTAAAACACCTTTCATAATAATCTTGGTACCAGTCTAGGTATGTGTAAATTAGAGCCTTTTGTGATTAAAAGAATGGTCAAGAAATAGTCAACAACCTATTTCTGGCGCTGCCCTGCCCCATGGGAAACAGCATCGCTATCCCCTACTTCAGCGAGACGGTGCCAGGAAAACAGACAAAAAGTCCACATTCGTCCACACTCAGTCTCTAGCTGTCATGTGTAATGCACTGAAACCACAGCTCCCTATCCACAAGTAGAATGGAGGAGGGTAAGTGATTCCTGGTAAATATGTCTTTTTTTCTTTTTTTTATGATTAACATACTTATGGAAAGGGAAGTAAATGCAAGGCTTTTGAGGCAAATGGTGGGTCTTCACAGCATGCTTGGGTAGGATAAGTGTGTGAGATGAATCACTTTTTGTAAGCAGATACCTTAGAATTGATTTTGTGGTAAATGTTTGGCCTGAAAGTTAGACCGTAGAATTGTTGAATATGCAAACCATATTTTTGTCAAAATTGATTCATATATATGGACAAAAATATGTTTTAAAAGATATGCTATGTTGCAAGTTCAGTTCAGGCCGGGTTAAACAATATTAGTTTGGATTTTTCTCTTGCAGTCTGTAAAACTGCTAAAGGCCATCTCCTTAGAAGATGGATATTAGAATGAGAAGAGATAATGATAATGAAAACTTTTTTTTCTTTTTTATACACAACTTCTTCCACTTTAGTGTGGTAATGTCGGGAAAAGATACTGTTAGAAAATTTAAAACTGAACTTTGGAAATGTGTGGATAAGTCATAGAGCCATGTATGTGTAGATTTTCTTTACTGTACACACAAAAATCACCATTAACAATTCCACAGATGTATCTATTGTTGAAGAACAATATATGGGCTAGTCTACTGAGGTTATTTCATCACTGCTTGTGTGTCTCAAAATTACAGAATGGCAAGCATCATGGTTGCCTGAGACTGGTCGATCTGGCAGGTGCAGAGGGTGTGGGTCGAACACAGTCTTCAGGACTGCAGTTCATAGAGGGTGTCAACATCAACAAAGGCCTACTAACTCTTGGGAAGGTTTTGGCTGCTCTCTGCAACCCTGCTAGTGGACATGTTCCTTTCAGGTACTTTTAAACTTTAGCACAACACTGCTAAGCAGTCTGCTTGTTTGAAGCCTTATAGATATGAATACTTGATTTATGATTTTTTAATTGACCTTATCCTTTTGGAAATAGATTCAGTGAAACAGCTTAAATTTGTGCATTAGAAATGAGTAATTGAGAATAAAGAAAGTAAGAGTAAACAAATGATTTGATATGTATTCCCTCAAAGATAGGCATTTTCAAGTTTCCTTGCATTGTAGAATACATTTTATACCTTTACCTGCCTATCCCAGGATCCCCTTCTGAATGTAACCAAGTGAGGATTGCTCCTCAGTATCCCAGGCTGGGATGTCTGATTTGCATAGATGTGACCAAAATGAGAAAGGAGAGATAGGTGTTATGTCTGAGGAGAGGATCCTGTATGTCCTGGCACAGAGTGAAACTAATCTGAAGGGGGAAGTAGAATGGTTTTAGAATGTCTGAGGTTAAAGTTTGGGGTTAATGTGGAAATGAGCATAAAGGAGGGGGGTGCACTTCTAATAGAGTTGCTATGGGAATATAAGGAAGCATGTTTAAGATTGATGTAGGTGAAAGTAAAAGTAGAGGGTGAATGGTGGGTGATTGTCAGTGAATACACACCTGGTAGTACAAGAAGTGAGAGGAGTGGGGATGAGCATAAAGGAGGGGGTGCACTTCTAATACAGTTCCTATGGGAATATGAGGAAGTAAGCTTGGGAAGTGAGCCTGTTGTCGTTCGCTGATGATACTGCGCTGGTGGCTGATTCATGTGAGAAACTGCAGAAGCTGGTGACTGAGTTTGGTAAAGTGTGTGAAAGAAGAAAGGTAAGAGTAAATGTGAACAAGAGCAAGGTTATTAGGTACAGTAGGGTTGAGGGTCAAGTCAATTGGGAGGTAAGTTTGAATGGAGAAAAACTGGAGGAAGTAAAGTGTTTTAGATATCTGGGAGTGGATCTGGCAGCGGATGGAACCATGGAAGCGGAAGGGAATCACAGGGTGGGGGAGGGGGCGAAAGTCCTGGGAGCCTTAAAGAATGTTTGGAAGTCGAGAACATTATCTCGGAAAGCAAAAATGGGTATGTTTGAAGGAATAGTGGTTCCAACAATGTTGTATGGTTGCGAGGCGTGGGCCATGGATAGAGTTGTGCACAGGAGGGCGGATGTGCTGGAAATGAGATGTTTGAGGACAATATGTGGTGTGAGGTGGTTTGATCGAGTAAGTAATGTAAGAGTAAGAGAGATGTGTGGAAATAAAAAGTGTTGTTGAGAGAGCAGAAGAGGGTGTTTTGAAATGGTTTGGGCACATGGAGAGAATGAGTGAGGAAAGATTGACCAAGAGGATATGTGTCGGAGGTGGAGGGAACGAGGAGAAGTGGGAGACCAAATTGAAGGTGAAAAGATGGAGTGAAAAAGATTTTGAGTGATCAGGGGCCTGAACATGCAGGAGGGTGAAAGGCGGGCAAGGAATAGAGTGAATTGGATCGATGTGGTATACCGGGGTCGACGTGCTGTCAATGGATTGAATCAGGGCATGTGAAGCGTCAGGGGTAAACCATGGAAAGTTGTGTGGGGCCTGGATATGGAAAGGGAGCTGTGGTTTCTGGCATTATTACATGACAGCTAGAGACTGAATGTGAACGAATGGGGCGTTTGTTGTCTTTTCCTAGCGCTACCTCGCACACATGAGGGGGGGAAGGGAGATGTTATTCCATGTGTGGCGAGGTGGCGATGGGAATGAATAAGGGCAGACAGTATGAATTATGTACATGTGTATATATGTATATGTCTTTGTGTGTATATATCTGTGTGCATTGAGATGTATAGGTATGTATATTTGTGTGTGTGGACGTGTATGTATATACATGTGTATGTGGGTGGGTTGGGCCATTCCTTTCGTTTGTTTCCTTACGCTACCTCGCAAACGCAGGAGACAGCGACAAAGCAAAATGAATATAAAATAAAGTTTAAGATTGATGTAGGTGAAAGAAAAAGTAGAGGATGAATGGTGGGTGATTGTCAGTGAATACACACCTGTTAGTAAAAGAAGTGAAGAAGTGAGAGGAGTTCTTTGGAGGCTCTGAGTGAGTGCTTCAGAAACTTTGATGTGGGAGATTAAATCCTTGTGGTCTCGTGGTGGGAGATTTGATTGTAGGACTGGGTGATGAGACTTTTGAGTTCTTGATTAGGGAGGCATGTAGTACCAGTTGTACCTAAGGGGGTAAAAGTACACAATGTCTTCTGTATCACTGGCCTGTTTTGTAAACATTAGATGTAAGATGTAAGGTTTATCATCTTCCCTTGCCTTAGCACTTTCTTTTTCATGCTGGTGTAGTAGGTATTCTGTCAACATACTCAGTAGTTTATCATTCAGTATGTTTACTGCTGTTCTAATCTCAAAAGCATTCCAGCTAATGATAACATTGAAGTGTCATGATTAACCTTCTTGAATTACTTTCATTGCCTGCAAAGCAATCCATCCAATTCTCTCAGTATTTTTTCCAGTTCACCATATTTTTCTGTATTCCTAGCACTGTTAATCAGTGATATATATATATAATGTTGCTATCATTATTTTCTCTCCTTGGGTTATCAGTTCAACTGCTATCATTTGCCCTGTAGACTTATTAAGGAAATATGAAGTGTGCACAAAATTTAGTGCATCGGTAAGCTTTTTCTTCTGAAGTGAGATGAAATTAGCTAGTTCCTTGTATATTATTACATGACTTTGAAAGCATGATGACAGGAAATGAGGATGAGTGCGTCTTATATGATAATTTCATTTTCCAGAGAATCTGTATTGACGAGACTCCTCAAAGATTCTCTGGGTGGGACTAGCTACACAGCAATGATTGCTTGTGTCAGCCCTGCCAATATCAATGTGTATGAAACAATCAATACACTTAGATATGCAGAACAAGCTAGAAGTATCAAATCCAAGCCTCATGCTTTGTCTACTGTGAAGGTACAGAACATTTTGATATATTTTGGGCCCGGTATGTTTTAGAATTTATTTAACTTGTGCATATCAAGCACTGTGTATACAGAAAGGGATATGATAATCTTGCTTATTAGATCAAAATTGATCATATTTATTCCAGCAGTTCTTCTAATCATTATTCTTTTTTTTTTTTTATTTTGCTTTGTCGCTGTCTCCTGCGTTTGCGAGGTAGCGCAAGGAAACAGACGAAAGAAATGGCCCAACCCACCCCCATACTCATGTATATACACACACGTCCACACACGCAAATATACATACCTATACATCTCAATGTCCACATATACACACACAGACACATACATATATACCCATGCACACAATTCACACACTGTCTGCCTTTATTCATTCCCATCGCCACCTCGCCACACATGGAATACCATCCCCCTCCCCCCTCATGTGTGCGGGGTAGCGCTAGGAAAAGACAACAAAGGCCTCATTCGTTCACACTCAGTCTCTAGCTGTCATGCAATAATGCCCGAAACCACAGCTCCCTTTCCACATCCAGGCCCCACACAGCTTTCCATGGTTTACCCCAGACGCTTCACATGCCCTGATTCAATCCACTGACAGCACGTCAACCCCGGTATACCACATCGATCCAATTCACTCTATTCCTTGCCCGCCTTTCACCCTCCTGCATGTTCAGGCCCCGATCACTCAAAATCTTTTTCACTCCATCTTTCCACCTCCAATTTGGTCTCTCACTTCTCCTCATTCCCTCCACCTCTGACACATATATCCTCTTGGTCAATCTTTCCTCACTCATTCTCTTCATGTGCCCAAACCATTTCAAAACACCCTCTTCTGCTCTCTCAACCACGCTCTTTTTATTTCCACACATCTCTCTTACCCTTACATTACTTACTCGATCAAACCACCTCACACCACACATTGTCCTCAAACACCTCATTTCCAGCACATCCACCCTCCTGCGCACAACTCTATCCATAGCCCACGCCTCGCAACGATACAACATTGTTGGAACCACTATTCCTTCAAACATACCCATTTTTGTTTTCCGAGATAATGTTCTCAACTTCCACACATTTTTCAAGGCTCCCAGGATTTTCACCCCCTCCCCCACCCTATGATTCACTTCCGCTTCCATGGTTCCATCCGCTGCCAGATCCACTCCCAGATATCTAAAACACCTTACTTCCTCCAGTTTTTCTCCATTCAAACTTACCTCCCAGTTGACTTGACCCTCAACCCTACTGTACCTAATAACCTTGCTCTTATTCACATTTACTCTTAACTTTCTTCTTTCACACACTTTACTAAACTCAGTCACCAGCTTCTGCAGTTTCTCACATGAATCAGCCACCAGCGCTGTATCATCAGCGAACAACAACTGACTCACTTCCCAAGCTCTCTCATCCCCAACAGACTTCATACTTGCCCCTCTTTCCAAAACTCTTGCATTCACCTCCCTAACAACCCCATCCATAAACAAATTAAACAACCATGGAGACATCACACACCCCTGCCACAAACCTACATTCACTGAGAACCAATCACTTCCTCTCTTCCTACACGTACACATGCCTTACATCCTCGATAAAAACTTTTCACTGCTTCTAACAACTTGCCTCCCACACCATATATTCTTAATACCTTCCACATATATATAATATATATATATATAATATATATATATATATATATGTTGAACAAGAGCAAGGTTATTAGGTACAGTAGGGTTGAGGTCAAGTCAATTGGGAGGTAAGTTTGAATGGAGAAAAACTGGAGGAAGTAAAGTGTTTTAGATATCTGGGAGTGGATCTGTCAGCGGATGGAACCATGGAAGCGGAAGTGGATCATAGGGTGGGGGAGGGGGCGAAAATTCTGGGGGCCTTGAAGAATGTGTGGAAGTCGAGAACATTATCTCGGAAAGCAAAAATGGGTATGTTTGAAGGAATAGTAGTTCCAACAATGTTGTATGGTTGCGAGGCGTGGGCTATGGATAGAGTTGTGCGCAGGAGGATGGATGTGCTGGAAATGAGATGTTTGAGGACAATGTGTGGTGTGAGGTGGTTTGATCGAGTAAGTAACGTAAGGGTAAGAGAGATGTGTGGAAATAAAAAGTGTTGTTGAGAGAGCAGAAGAGGGTGTTTTGAAATGGTTTGGGCACATGGAGAGAATGAGTGAGGAAAGATTGACCAAGAGGATATATGTGTCGGAGGTGGAGGAACGAGGAGAAGAGGGAGACCAAATTGGAGGTGGAAAGATGGAGTGAAAAAGATTTTGTGATCGGGGCCTGAACATGCAGGAGGGTGAAAGGAGGGCAAGGAATAGAGTGAATTGGATCGATGTGGTATACCGGGGTCGACATGCTGTCAGTGGATTGAATCAAGGCATGTGAAGCGTCTGGGGTAAACCATGGAAAGTTGTGTGGGGCCTGGATATGGAAAGGGAGCTGTGGTTTCTGGCATTATTACATGACAGCTAGAGACTGAATGTGAACGAATGGGGCGTTTTGTTGTCTTTTCCTAGCGCTACCTCGCACACATGAGGGGGGGAAGGGAGATGTTATTCCATGTGTGGCGAGGTGGCGATGGGAATGAATAAGGCAGCAAGTATGAATTTTGTACATGTGTATATATGTATATGTCTGTGTATGTTATTTATTTATTTTCCTTTGTCGCTGTCTTCCGCGTTAGCGAGGTAGCGCAAGGAAACAGATGAAAGAAATGGCCCAACCCACCCCCATACACATGTATATACATACGTCCACACACGCAAATATACATACCTACACAGCTTTCCATGGTTTACCCCAGACGCTTCACATGCCCTGATTCAATCCACTGACAGCACGTCAACCCCGGTATACCACATCGATCCAATTCACTCTATTCCTTGCCCTCCTTTCACCCTCCTGCATGTTCAGGCCCCGATCACACAAAATCTTTTTCACTCATCTTTCCACCTCCAATTTGGTCTCCCACTTCTCCTCGTTCCCTCCACCTCTGACACATATATCCTCTTGGTCAACCTTTCCTCACTCATTCTCTCCATGTGCCCAAACCATTTCAAAACACCCTCTTCTGCTCTCTCAACCACGCTCTTTTTATTTCCACACATCTCTCTCACCCTTACGTTACTTACTCGATCAAACACCTCACACCACACATTGTCCTCAAACATCTCATTTCCAGCATATCCATCCTCCAGCGCAAAACTCTATCCATAGTCCACGCCTCGCAACCATACAACATTGTTGGAACCACTATTCCTTCAAACATACCCATTTTTGCTTTCCGAGATAATGTTCTCGACTTCCATACATTCTTCAAGCAAACACCTGATCCACACATCCTCTACCACTTCTGAAACCACACTGCTCTTCCCCAATCTGATGCTCTGTACATGCCTTCACCCTCCTGCATGTTCAGGCCCCGATCACACAAAATCTTTTTCACTCCATCTTTCCACCTCCAATTTGGTCTCCCACTTCTCCTCGTTCCCTCCACCTCTGACACATATATCCTCTTGGTCAATCTTTCCTCACTCATTCTCTCCATGTGCCCAAACCATTTCAAAACACCCTCTTCTGCTCTCTCAACCACGCTCTTTTTATTTCCACACATCTCTCTCACCCTTACGTTACTTACTCGATCAAACACCTCACACCACACATTGTCCTCAAACATCTCATTTCCAGCACATCCATCCTCCTGCGCAAAACTCTATCCATAGCCCACGCCTCGCAACCATACAACATTGTTGGAACCACTATTCCTTCAAACATACCCATTTTTGCTTTCCGAGATAATGTTCTCGACTTCCATACATTCTTCAAGGCTCCCAGAATTTTCGCCCCCTCCCCCACCCTATGATCCACTTCCGCTTCCATGGTTCCATCCGCTGCAGATCCACTCCCAGATATCTAAAACACTTTACTTCCTCCAGTTTTTCTCCATTCAAACTGTATTTTTTTTTTTTTTTGCTGTCTCCCGCGTTTGCGAGGTAGCGCAAGGAAACAGATGAAAGAAATGGCCCAACCCACCCCCATACACATGTATATACATACGTCCACACACGCAAATATACATACCTACACAGCTTTCCATGGTTTACCCCAGACGCCTCACATGCCCTGATTCAATCCACTGACAGCACGTCAACCCCGGTATACCACATCGATCCAATTCACTCTATTCCTTGCCCTCCTTTCACCCTCCTGCATGTTCAGGCCCCGATCACACAAAATCTTTTTCACTCATCTTTCCACCTCCAATTTGGTCTCCCACTTCTCCTCGTTCCCTCCACCTCTGACACATATATCCTCTTGGTCAACCTTTCCTCACTCATTCTCTCCATGTGCCCAAACCATTTCAAAACACCCTCTTCTGCTCTCTCAACCACGCTCTTTTTATTTCCACACATCTCTCTCACCCTTACGTTACTTACTCGATCAAACACCTCACACCACACATTGTCCTCAAAATCTCATTTCCAGCACATCCATCCTCCTGCGCAAAACTCTATCCATAGCCCACGCCTCGCAACCATACAACATTGTTGGAACCACTATTCCTTCAAACATACCCATTTTTGCTTTCCGAGATAATGTTCTCGACTTCCATACATTCTTCAAGGCTCCAGAATTTTCGCCCCCTCCCCCACCCTATGATCCACTTCCGCTTCCATGGTTCCATCCGCTGCAGATCCACTCCCAGATATCTAAAACACCTTACTTCCTCCAGTTTTTCTCCATTCAAACTTACCTCCCAGTTGACTTGACCCTCAACCTACTGTACCTAATAACCTTGCTCTTATTCACATTTACTCTTAACTTTCTTCTTTCACACACTTTACTAAACTCTTTAATCTCTCCATTAATTTCATCTTATTTCTGTCAACATTAGGCAGTGCAAGTACCTCTTTTAGATAATGGAGTGCATGAAGTTAAGATTCTGAGTTTGTTTTTGTGCTGCAGTATATCAGAAGGAATGTTTCAGTGAACTGAAATACATCAGGGGTAAAGCTTTATACATAAAACAATTGAATGGCAGGAGGAGATCTATCTGCCTTTTTATGTATCTATATCTCTGATGCCTGTTCCCAACTCCTTCAAGGGGTGGCCACAGCAAGTCTTCATAACTAGTGAATCAAATGCTGCTGATTGGCTTTAGTTCCTTGCCTATGAAAGGCCACTGGCAGAGAACGACTCCAACACAATGTTTTTAGAGGCTCTTCTCAAGTGTTTTTAACCATCTATTACTACCTAATGTTCCTGTCTAATGTCCCAACGTACTGCTTCTACCTAATCTTCCAGCTAATGTTCCTACCTTCTACATCTACCTAATGTTTCTTCCTCTTCTGTCTGTTGCTGCTACTGTGTTGCCAAAAAGGCAGGGCTAGCCCATAGTGCTCACTGTAGGAAAATCTAGAGTTATGAAGAAATGAGTTCTGTGATTAAAAGTGTTAGATTGGAGTAGTTCATGTGTAAAGATCCCTCAGGAAGGCTTACATGAGCCATTCTTTTTGACAGAAAGAAATACAATGGATGAAAGAAAAACATATAAAGTAGAAGTAGACTTGACACCTTTAATTATATATGGAAATGTATAGAATTTGGAGAAATGTGAATTTGAAGGTATGCTGTTATTTATGAGGAGAATGGAAATAGGAAGTATGGAGAGGAAAGAGAGTTTCAGAGAAGTGGTTTATAGATTTATTTTGAAAGGGGGTCTGAAGTTTTAATCGAAGGATAAAATGGATGATTATTGTGATAAGAAGTCCATTTAATGGTTCTTGTTCCTTGCTCGTATTTGTAAAGTCTTTAATGTATGTTTTGAAAGTATCCAAAACAATTATGTGATTTTTCATCATAATGCAGAAGTCTGGTATGAAGCGTCGTTTTGAAGATGTGTCAGCCACTCCTGGAGCGTGGAAAAAACGAGTAATGGCCTCAGGAAAGAGGCAGGAGCACAATAGCACAATATCCACTCCTGGACATAAGCCAACAGCAAAATCATTTGTTCCCACATTGAACAATACCTTTGTTACACCCTCAGACAGGTAATTACATCCAGCTTGATCTGTTTGCAGCATCTTTTGTTAATCTGGTTGTATACTCATGTGTTAGCCTTCCTAAAGGAGGGACTCACCTACTGTGTGCTCTTCTACCACAATGGTCCAGGTTAGTTGTGATGATACCTTTTTACTTGTTTCTTATACTTCCTGCTGCTTTTCATGCTTGTGTTTCATGCTTTTTTCATGCTTGTGTTTCATGCTTTTTTCATGCTTGTGTTTCATGCTTTTTTCATGCTTGTGTTTCATGCTTTTTTCATGCTTGTGTTTCATGCTTTTTTCATGCTTGTGTTTCATGCTTTTTTCATGCTTGTGTTTCATGCTTTTTTCATGCATGTTCACCATTTCTCACATTGGTGACCTTGTGCCAGAAACAGACAAAGAAATGGCCCAACCCACCCCCATACACATGTATATACATACGTCCACACACGCAAATATACATACCTACACAGCTTTCCATGGTTTACCCCAGACGCCTCACATGCCCTGATTCAATCCACTGACAGCACGTCAACCCCGGTATACCACATCGATCCAATTCACTCTATTCCTTGCCCTCCTTTCACCCTCCTGCATGTTCAGGCCCCGATCACACAAAATCTTTTTCACTCCATCTTTCCACCTCCAATTTGGTCTCCCACTTCTCCTCGTTCCCTCCACCTCTGACACATATATCCTCTTGGTCAACCTTTCCTCACTCATTCTCTCCATGTGCCCAAACCATTTCAAAACACCCTCTTCTGCTCTCTCAACCACGCTCTTTTTATTTCCACACATCTCTCTCACCCTTACGTTACTTACTCGATCAAACCACCTCACACCACACATTGTCCTCAAACATCTCATTTCCAGCACATCCATCCTCCTGCGCAAAACTCTATCCATAGCCCACGCCTCGCAACCATACAACATTGTTGGAACCACTATTCCTTCAAACATACCCATTTTTGCTTTCCGAGATAATGTTCTCGACTTCCATACATTCTTCAAGGCTCCCAGAATTTTCGCCCCCTCCCCCACCCTATGATTCACTTCCGCTTCCATGGTTCCATCCGCTGCAGATCCACTCCCAGATATCTAAAACACTTTACTTCCTCCAGTTTTTCTCCATTCAAACTTACCTCCCAGTTGACTTGACCCTCAACCCTACTGTACCTAATAACCTTGCTCTTATTCACATTTACTCTTAACTTTCTTCTTTCACACACTTTACCAAACTCAGTCACCAGCTTCTGCAGTTTCTCACATGAATCAGCCACCAGCGCTGTATCATCAGCGAACAACAACTGACTCACTTCCCAAGCTCTCTCATCCCCAACAGACTTCATACTTGCCCCTCTTTCCAAAACTCTTGCATTCACCTCCCTAACAACCCCATCCATAAACAAATTAAACAACCATGGAGACATCACACACCCCTGCCACAAACCTACATTCACTGAGAACCAATCACTTCCTCTCTTCCTACACGTACACATGCCTTACATCCTCGATAAAAACTTTTCACTGCTTCTAACAACTTGCCTCCCACACCATATATTCTTAATACCTTCCACAGAGCATCTCTATCAACTCTATCATATGCAGATCCATAAATGCTACATACAAATCTATTTGCTTTTCTAAGTATTTCTCACATACATTCTTCAAAGCAAACACCTGATCCACACATCCTCTACCACTTCTGAAACCACACTGCTCTTCCCCAATCTGATGCTCTGTACATGCCTTCACCCTCTCAATCAATACCCTCCCATATAATTTACCAGGAATACTCAACAAACTTATACCTCTGTAATTTGAGCACTCACTTTTATCCCCTTTGCCTTTGTACAGTGGCACTATGCACGCATTCCGCCAATTCTCGGGCACACACCATGAGTCATATATACATTAAATAACCTTACCAACCAGTCAGCAATACAGTCACCCCTTTTTTAATAAATTCCACTGCAATACCATCCAAACCTGCTGCCTTGCCAGCTTTCATCTTCTGCAACGCTTTTACTACCTCTTCTCTGTTTACCAAATCATTTTCCCTAACCCTCTCACTTTGCACACCACCTCGACCAAAACACCCTATATCTGCCACTCTATCATCAAACGGATTCAACAAACCTTCAAAATACTCACTCCATCTCCTTCTCACATCACCACTACTTGTTATCACCTCCCCATTTCTCCCTTCATTGAAGTTCCCATTTGCTCCCTTGTGTTACGCACTTTTATTTACCTCCTTCCAGAACATCTTTTTTTTTTTTTTTGCTGTCTCCCGCGTTTGCGAGGTAGCGCAAGGAAACAGATGAAAGAAATGGCCCAACCCACCCCCATACACATGTATATAAATACGTCCACACACACAAATATACATACCTACACAGCCTTCCATGGTTTACCCCAGACGCTTCACATGCCCTGATTCAATCCACTGACAGCACGTCAACCCCGGTATACCACATCGATCCAATTCACTCTATTCCTTGCCCTCCTTTCACCCTCCTGCATGTTCAGGCCCCGATCACACAAAATCTTTTTCACTCATCTTTCCACCTCCAATTTGGTCTCCCACTTCTCCTCGTTCCCTCCACCTCTGACACATATATCCTCTTGGTCAATCTTTCCCCACTCATTCTCTCCATGTGCCCAAACCATTTCAAAACACCCTCTTCTGCTCTCTCAACCACGCTCTTTTTATTTCCACACATCTCTCTCACCCTTACGTTACTTACTCGATCAAACCACCTCACACCACACATTGTCCTCAAACATCTCATTTCCAGCACATCCATCCTCCTGCGCAAAACTCTATCCATAGCCCACGCCTCGCAACCATACAACATTGTTGGAACCACTATTCCTTCAAACATACCCATTTTTGCTTTCCGAGATAATGTTCTCGACTTCCATACATTCTTCAAGGCTCCCAGAATTTTCGCCCCCTCCCCCACCCTATGATCCACTTCCGCTTCCATGGTTCCATCCGCTGCAGATCCACTCCCAGATATCTAAAACACTTTACTTCCTCCAGTTTTTCTCCATTCAAACTTACCTCCCAGTTGACTTGACCCTCAACCTACTGTACCTAATAACCTTGCTCTTATTCACATTTACTCTTAACTTTCTTCTTTCACACACTTTACCAAACTCAGTCACCAGCTTCTGCAGTTTCTCACATGAATCAGCCACCAGCGCTGTATCATCAGCGAACAACAACTGACTCACTTCCCAAGCTCTCTCATCCCCAACAGACTTCATACTTGCCCCTCTTTCCAAAACTCTTGCATTCACCTCCCTAACAACCCCATCCATAAACAAATTAAACAACCATGGAGACATCACACACCCCTGCCACAAACCTACATTCACTGAGAACCAATCACTTCCTCTCTTCCTACACGTACACATGCCTTACATCCTCGATAAAAACTTTTCACTGCTTCTAACAACTTGCCTCCCACACCATACATTCTTAATACCTTCCACAGAGCATCTCTATCAACTCTATCATATGCCTTCTCCAGATCCATAAATGCTACATACAAATCCATTTGCTTTTCTAAGTATTTCTCACATACATTCTTCAAGGCTCCCAGAATTTTCGCCCCCTCCCCCACCCTATGATTCACTTCCGCTTCCATGGTTCCATCCGCTGCCAGATCCACTCCCAGATATCTAAAAAACTTCACTTCCTCCAGCTTTTCTCCATTCAAACTGTATTTTTTTTTTTTTTTTTTTGCTGTCTCCCGCGTTTGCGAGGTAGCGCAAGGAAACAGATGAAAGAAATGGCCCAACCCACCCCCATACACATGTATATACATACGTCCACACATGCAAATATACATACCTACACAGCTTTCCATGGTTTACCCCAGACGCCTCACATGCCCTGATTCAATCCACTGACAGCACGTCAACCCCGGTATACCACATCGATCCAATTCACTCTATTCCTTGCCCTCCTTTCACCCTCCTGCATGTTCAGGCCCCGATCACACAAAATCTTTTTCACTCCATCTTTCCACCTCCAATTTGGTCTCCCACTTCTCCTCGTTCCCTCCACCTCCGACACATATATCCTCTTGGTCAATCTTTATTCACTCATTCTCTCCACGTGCCCGAACCATTTCAAAACACCCTCCTCCGCTCTCTCAACTACGCTCTTTTTATTTCCACACATCTCTCTCACCCTTACGTTACTTACTCGATCAAACTACCTCACAACACACATTGTCCTCAAAATCTCATTTCCAGCACATCCATCCTCCTGCGCACCACTCTATCCATAGCCCACGCCTCGCAACCATACAACATTGTTGGAACCACTATTCCTTCAAACATACCCATTTTTGCTTTCCGAGATAATGTTCTCGACTTCCATACATTCTTCAAGGCTCCCAGAATTTTCGCCCCCTCCCCCACCCTATGATCTACTTCCGCTTCCATGGTTCCATCCGCTGCCAGATCCACTCCCAGATATCTAAAACACTTTACTTCCTCCAGTTTTTCTCCATTCAAACTTACCTCCCAATTGACTTGACCCTCAACCCTACTGTACCTAATAACCTTGCTCTTATTCACATTTACTCTTAACTTTCTTCTTTCACACGCTTTACCAAACTCAGTCACCAGCTTCTGCAGTTTCTCACATGAATCAGCCACCAGCGCTGTATCATCAGCGAACAACAACTGACTCACTTCCCAAGCTCTCTCATCCCCAACAGACTTCATACTTGCCCCTCTTTCCAAAACTCTTGCATTCACCTCCCTAACAACCCCATCCATAAACAAATTAAACAACCATGGAGACATCACACACCCCTGCCGCAATCCTACATTCACTGAGAACCAATCACTTTCCTCTCTTCCTACACGTACACATGCCTTACATCCTCGATAAAAACTTTTCACTGCTTCTAACAACTTGCCTCCCACACCATATATTCTTAATACCTTCCACAGAGCATCTCTATCAACTCTTATCATATGCCTTCTCCAGATCCATAAATGCTACATACAAATCTATTTGCTTTTCTAAGTATTTCTCACATACATTCTTCAAAGCAAACACCTGATCCACACATCCTCTACCACTTCTGAAACCACACTGCTCTTCCCCAATCTGATGCTCTGTACATGCCTTCACCCTCTCAATCAATACCCTCCCATATAATTTACCAGGAATACTCAACAAACTTATACCTCTGTAATTTGAGCACTCACTCTTATCCCCTTTGCCTTTGTACAATGGCACTATGCACGCATTCCGCCAATCCTCAGGCACCTCACCATGAGTCATACATACATTAAATAACCTTACCAACCAGTCAATAATACAGTCACCCCCTTTTTTGATAAATTCCACTGCAATACCATCCAAACCTGCTGCCTTGCCAGCTTTCATCTTCTGCAAGGCTTTTACTACCTCTTCTCTGTTTACCAAATCATTTTCCCTAACCCTCTCACTTTGCGCACCACCTCGACCAAAACACCCTATATCTGCCACTCTATCATCAAACACATTCAACAAACCTTCAAAATACTCACTCCATCTCCTTCTCACATCACCACTACTTGTTATCACCTCCCCATTTCTCCCTTCATTGAAGTTCCCATTTGCTCCCTTGTCTTAAGCACTTTATTTACCTCCTTCCAGAACATCTTTTTTTTTTTTTTTTTTTTTTTTTCCCGCTGCCTCCCGCGTTTGCGAGGTAGCGCAAGGAAACAGATGAAAGAAATGGCCCAACCCACCCCCATACACATGTATATACATACGTCCACACACGCAAATATACATACCTACACAGCTTTCCATGGTTTACCCCAGACGCATCACATGCCCTGATTCAATCCACTGACAGCACGTCAACCCCGGTATACCACATCGCTCCAATTCACTCTATTCCTTGCCCTCCTTTCACCCTCCTGCATGTTCAGGCCCCGATCACACAAAATCTTTTTCACTCCATCTTTCCACCTCCAATTTGGTCTCCCTCTTCTCGTTCCTTCCACCTCCGACACATATATCCTCTTGGTCAACCTTTCCTCACTCATTCTCTCCATGTGCCCAAACCATTTCAAAACACCCTCTTCTGCTCTCTCAACCACGCGCTTTTTATTTCCACACATCTCTCTTACCCTTACGTTACTTACTCGATCAAACCACCTCACACCACACATTGTCCTCAAACATCTCATTTCCAGCACATCCATCCTCCTGCGCACCACTCTATCCATAGCCCACGCCTAGCAACCATACAACATTGTTGGAACCACTATTCCTTCAAACATACCCATTTTTGCTTTCCGAGATAATGTTCTCGACTTCCATACATTCTTCAAGGCTCCCAGAATTTTCGCCACCTCCCCCACCCTATGATCCACTTCCGCTTCCATGGTTCCATCCGCTGCCAGATCCACTCCCAGATATCTAAAACACTTTACTTCCTCCAGTTTTTCTCCATTCAAACTCACCTCCCAATTGACTTGACCCTCAACCCTACTGTACCTAATAACCTTGCTCTTATTCACATTTACTCTTAACTTTCTTCTTTCACACACTTTACCAAACTCAGTCACCAGCTTCTGCAGTTTCTCACATGAATCAGCCACCAGCGCTGTATCATCAGCGAACAACAACTGACTCACTTCCCAAGCTCTCTCATCCCCAACAGACTTCATACTTGCCCCTCTTTCCAAAACTCTTGCATTCACCTCCCTAACAACCCCATCCATAAACAAATTAAACAACCATGGAGACATCACACACCCCTGCCACAAACCTACATTCACTGAGAACCAATCACTTCCCTCTCTTCCTACACGTACACATGCCTTACATCCTCGATAAAAACTCTTCACTGCTTCTAACAACTTGCCTCCCACACCATACATTCTTAATACCTTCCACAGAGCATCTCTATCAACTCTATCATATGCCTTCTCCAGATCCATAAATGCTACATACAAATCCATTTGCTTTTCTAAGTATTTCTCACATACATTCTTCAAAGCAAACACCTGATCCACACATCCTCTACCACTTCTGAAACCACACTGCTCTTCCCCAATCTGATGCTCTGTACATGCCTTCACCCTCTCAATCAATACCCTCCCATATAATTTACCAGGAATACTCAACAAACTTATACCTCTGTAATTTGAGCACTCACTTTTATCCCCTTTGCCTTTGTACAGTGGCACTATGCACGCATTCCGCCAATCCTCAGGCACCTCACCATGAGTCATACATACATTAAATAACCTTACCAACCAGTCAACAATACAGTCAACCCCTTTTTTAATAAATTCCACTGCAATACCATCCAAACCTGCTGCCTTGCCGGCTTTCATCTTCCGCAAAGCTTTTACTACCTCTTCTCTGTTTACCAAATCATTTTCCCTAACCCTCTCACTTTGCACACCACCTCGACCAAAACACCCTATATCTGCCACTCTATCATCAAACGCATTCAACAAACCTTCAAAATACTCACTCCATCTCCTTCTCACATCACCACTACTTGTTATCACCTCCCCATTTGCGTCCTTCACTGAAGTTCCCATTTGCTCCCTTGTGTTACGCACTTTATTTACCTCCTTCCAGAACATCTTTTTATTCTCCCTAAAATTTAATGATACTCTCTCACCCCAACTCTCATTTGCCCTTTTTTTCACCTCTTGCACCTTTCTCTTGACCTCCTGTCTCTTTCTTTTATACATCTCCCACTCAATTGCATTTTTTCCCTGCAAAAATCGTCCAAATGCCTCTCTCTTCTCTTTCACTAATAATCTTACTTCTTCATCTCACCACTCACTACCCTTTCTAATCAACCCACCTCCCACTCTTTTCATGCCACAAGCATCTTTTGCGCAATCCATCACTGATTCCCTAAATACATCCCATTCCTCCCCCACTACCCTTACTTCCATTGTTCTCACCTTTTTCCATTCTGTACTCAGTCTCTCCTGGTACCTCCTCACACGTCTCCTTCCCAAGCTCACTTACTCTCACCACCCTCTTCACCCCACGTATTCCCTGCGTGTCGTAGAAGGCGACTAAAAGGGGAGGGAGCGGGGGGCTGGAAATCCTCCCCTCTCGTTTTTTTTTTTTTTTTTTTTTTTTTTTTTTTTTTTTTTTTCCAAAAGAAGGAACAGAGAATTGGGCCAGGTGAGGGTATTCCCTCAAAGGCCCAGTCCTCTGTTCTTAACGCTACCTCGCTCATGCAGGAAATGGCGAATAGTTTGAAAGAAAAAGATATATGTATATATATATATATATATATATATATATATATATATATCATCAGTCCTTTTTCAGCACATAAATCTACAAGCTCTTCACCATTTCCATTTACAACACTGAACACCCCATGCATACCAATTATTCCCTCAACTGCCACATTACTCACCTTTGCATTCAAATCACCCATCACTATAACCCGGTCTCGTGCATCAAAACCGCTAACACACTCATTTAGCTGCTCCCAAAACACTTGCCTCTCATGATCTTTCTTCTCATGCCCAGGTGCATATGCACCAATAATCACCCACCTCTCTCCATCAACTTTCAATTTTACCCATATTAATCGAGAATTTACTTTCTTACATTCTATCACATACTCCCACAACTCCTGTTTCAGGAGTATTGCTACTCCTTCCCTTGCTCTTGTCCTCTCACTAACCCCTGACTTCACTCCCCAGACATTTCCAAACCACTCTTCCCCTTTACCCTTGAGCTTCGTTTCACTCAGAGCCAAAACATCCAGGTTCCTTTCCTCAAACATACTACCTATCTCTCCTTTTTTCACATCTTGGTTACATCCACACACATTTAGGCACCCCACTCTGAGCCTTCGAGGAGGATGAGCACTCCCCGCGTGACTCCTTCTTCTGTTTCCCATTTTAGAAAGTTAATACAAGGAGGGGAGGATTTCCGGCCCCCCGCTCCCATCCCCTCTAGTCGCTTTCTACGAGATATACATAAGTATACTTATGTAAGTAGGAGAGATGGCCAGAGAGCATTATTGGATTACGTGTTAATTGACAGGCGTGCGAAAGAGAGACTTTTGGATGTCAATGTGCTGAGAGGTGCAACTGGAGGGATGTCTGATCATTATCTTGTGGAGGCTAAGGTGAAGATTAGTATGGGTTTTCAGAAAAGAAGAGTGAATGTTGGGGTGAAGAAGGTGGTGAGAGTAAGTGAGCTTGGGAAGGAGACCTGTGTGAAGAAGTATCAGGAGAGACTGTGTACAGAATGGAAAAAGGTGAGAACAATGGAAGTAAGGGGAGTGGGGGAGGAATGGGATGTATTTAGGGAATCAGTGATGGATTGCGCAAAAGATGCTTGTGGCATGAGAAGAGTGGGAGGTGGGCTGTTTAGAAAGGGTAGTGAGTGGTGGGATGAAGAAGTAAGAGTATTAGTGAAAGAGAAGAGAGAGGCATTTGGACGATTTTTGCAGGGAAAAAATGCAATTGAGTGGGAGAAGTATAAAAGAAAGAGACAGGAGGTCAAGAGAAAGGTGCAAGAGGTGAAAAAAAGGGCAAATGAGAGTTGGGGTGAGAGACTATCAGTAAATTTTAGGGAGAATAAAAAGATGTTCTGGAAGGAGGTAAATAGGGTGCGTAAGACAAGGGAGCAAATGGGAACTTCAGTGAAGGGCGTAAATGGGGAGGTGATAACAAGTAGTGGTGATGTGAGAAGGAGATGGAATGAGTATTTTGAAGGTTTGTTGAATGTGTCTGATGACAGATTGGCAGATATAGGGTGTTTGGGTCGAGGTGGTGTGCAAAGTGAGAGGGTTAGGGAAAATGATTTGGTAAACAGAGAAGAGGTAGTAAAAGCTTTGCGGAAGATGAAAGCCGGCAAGGCAGCAGGTTTGGATGGTATTGCAGTGGAATTTATTAAAAAAGGGGGTGACTGTATTGTTGACTGGTTGGTAAGGTTATTTAATGTATGTATGACTCATGGTGAGGTGCCTGAGGATTGGCGGAATGCGTGCATAGTGCCATTGTACAAAGGCAAAGGGGATAAGAGTGAGTGCTCAAATTACAGAGGTATAAGTTTGTTGAGTATTCCTGGTAAATTATATGGGAGGGTATTGATTGAGAGGGTGAAGGCATGTACAGAGCATCAGATTGGGGAAGAGCAGTGTGGTTTCAGAAGTGGTAGAGGATGTGTGGATCAGGTGTTTGCTTTGAAGAATGTATGTGAGAAATACTTAGAAAAGCAAATGGATTTGTATGTAGCATTTATGGATCTGGAGAAGGCATATGATAGAGTTGATAGAGATGCTCTGTGGAAGGTATTAAGAATATATGGTGTAGGAGGCAAGTTGTTAGAAGCAGTGAAAAGTTTTTATCGAGGATGTAAGGCATGTGTACGTGTAGGAAGAGAGGAAAGTGATTGGTTCTCAGTGAATGTAGGTTTGCGGCAGGGGTGTGTGATGTCTCCATGGTTGTTTAATTTGTTTATGGATGGGGTTGTTAGGGAGGTAAATGCAAGAGTCTTGGAAAGAGGTGCAAGTATGAAGTCTGTTGGGGATGAGAGAGCTTGGGAAGTGAGTCAGTTGTTGTTCGCTGATGATACAGCGCTGGTGGCGGATTCATGTGAGAAACTGCAGAAGCTGGTGACGGAGTTTGGTAAAGTGTGTGGAAGAAGAAAGTTAAGAGTAAATGTGAATAAGAGCAAGGTTATTAGGTACAGTAGGGTTGAGGGTCAAGTCAATTGGGAGGTGAGTTTGAATGGAGAAAAACTGGAGGAAGTGAAGTGTTTTAGATATCTGGGAGTGGATCTGTCAGCGGATGGAACCATGGAAGCGGAAGTGGATCATAGGGTGGGGGAGGGGGCGAAAATTTTGGGAGCCTTGAAAAATGTGTGGAAGTTGAGAACATTATCCCGGAAAGCAAAAATGGGTATGTTTGAAGGAATAGTAGTTCCAACAATGTTGTATGGTTGCGAGGCGTGGGCTATGGATAGAGTTGTGCGCAGGAGGATGGATGTGCTGGAAATGAGATGTTTGAGGACAATGTGTGGTGTGAAGGTGGTTTGATCGAGTAAGTAACGTAAGGGTAAGAGAGATGTGTGGAAATAAAAAGAGCGTGGTTGAGAGAGCAGAAGAGGGTGTTTTAAAATGGTTTGGGCACATGGAGAGAATGAGTGAGGAAAGATTGACCAAGAGGATATATGTGTCGGAGGTGGAGGGAACGAGGAGAAGAGGGAGACCAAATTGGAGGTGGAAAGATGGAGTGAAAAAGATTTTGTGTGATCGGGGCCTGAACATGCAGGAGGGTGAAAGGAGGGCAAGGAATAGAGTGAATTGGAGCGATGTGGTATACAGGGGTTGACGTGCTGTCAGTGGATTGAATCAAGGCATGTGAAGCGTCCGGGGTAAACCATGGAAAGCTGTGTAGGTATGTATATTTGTGTGTGTGGACGTGTGTATGTACATGTGTATGGGGGGGGTTGGGCCATTTCTTTCGTCTGTTTCCTTGCGCTACCTCGCAAACGCGGGAGACAGCGACAAAGTATAAAAAAAAAAAAATATATATATATATATATATGTTGAACAAGAGCAAGGGAAGGAGTAGCAATACTCCTGAAACAGGAGTTGTGGGAGTATGTGATAGAGTGTAAGAAAGTAAATTCTCGATTAATATGGGTAAAACTGAAAGTTGATGGAGAGAGGTGGGTGATTATTGGTGCATATGCACCTGGGCATGAGAAGAAAGATCAAGAGAGGCAAGTGTTTTGGGAGCAGCTGAGTGAGTGTGTTAGTGGTTTTGATGCACGAGACCGGGTTATAGTGATGGGTGATTTGAATGCAAAGGTGAGTAATGTGGCAGTTGAGGGAATAATTGGTATACATGGGGTGTTCAGTGTTGTAAATGGAAATGGTGAAGAGCTTGTAGATTTATGTGCTGAAAAAGGACTGATGATTGGGAATACCTGGTTTAAAAAGCGAGATATACATAAGTATACTTATGTAAGTAGGAGAGATGGCCAGAGAGCGTTATTGGATTACGTGTTAATTGACAGGCGTGCGAAAGAGAGACTTTTGGATGTTAATGTGCTGAGAGGTGCAACTGGAGGGATGTCTGATCATTATCTTGTGGAGGCTAAGGTGAAGATTTGTATGGGTTTTCAGAAAAGAAGAGTGAATGTTGGGGTGAAGAGGGTGGTGAGAGTAAGTGAGCTTGAGAAGGAGACCTGTGTGAGGAAGTACCAGGAGAGACTGAGTACAGAATGGAAAAAGGTGAGAACAATGGAAGCAAGGGGAGTGGGGGAGGAATGGGATGTATTTAGGGAATCAGTGATGGATTGCACAAAAGATGCTTGTGGCATGAGAAGAGTGGGAGGTGGGTTGATTAGAAAGGGTAGTGAGTGGTGGGATGAAGAAGTAAGAGTATTAGTGAAAGAGAAGAGAGAGGCATTTGGACGATTTTTGCAGGGAAGAAATGCAATTGAGTGGGAGATGTATAAAAGAAAGAGACAGGAGGTCAAGAGAAAGGTGCAAGAGGTGAAAAAAAGGGCAAATGAGAGTTGGGGTGAGAGAGTATCATTAAATTTTAGGGAGAATAAAAAGATGTTCTGGAAGGAGGTAAATAAAGTGCGTAAGACAAGGGAGCGAATGGGAACTTCAGTGAAGGGCGCAAATGGGGAGGTGATAACAAGTAGTGGTGATGTGAGAAGGAGATGGAGTGAGTATTTTGAAGGTTTGTTGAATGTGTTTGATGATAGAATGGCAGATATAGGGTGTTTTGGTTGAGGTGGTGTGCAAAGTGAGAGGGTTAGGGAAAATGATTTGGTAAACGAGAAGAGGTAGTGAAAGCTTTGCGGAAGATGAAAGCCGGCAAGGCAGCAGGTTTGGATGGTATTGCAGTGGAATTTATTAAAAAAGGGGTTGACTGTATTGTTGACTGGTTGATAAGGTTATTTAATGTATGTATGACTCATGGTGAGGTGCCTGAGGATTGGCGGAATGCGTGCATAGTGCCATTGTACAAAGGCAAAGGGGATAAGAGTGAGTGCTCAAATTACAGAGGTATAAGTTTGTTGAGTATTCCTGGTAAATTATATGGGAGGGTATTGAATGAGAGGGTGAAGGCATGTACAGAGCATCAGATTGGGGAAGAGCAGTGTGGTTTCAGAAGTGGTAGAGGATGTGTGGATCAGGTGTTTGCTTTGAAGAATGTATGTGAGAAATACTTAGAAAAGAAAATGGATTTGTATGTAGCATTTATGGATCTGCAGAAGGCATATGATAGAGTTGATAGAGATGCTCTGTGGAAGGTATTAAGAATATATGGTGTGGGAGGAAAGTTGTTAGAAGCAGTGAAAAGTTTTTATCGAGGATGTAAGGCATGTGTACGTGTAGGAAGAGAGGAAAGTGATTGGTTCTCAGTGAATGTAGGTTTGCGGGCAGGGGTGTGTGATGTCTCCATGGTTGTTTAATTTGTTTATGGATGGGGTTGTTAGGGAGGTAAATGCAAGAGTTTTGGAAAGAGGGGCAAGTATGAAGTCTGTTGGGGATGAGAGAGCTTGGGAAGTGAGTCAGTTGTTGTTCGCTGATGATACAGCGCTGGTGGCTGATTCATGTGAGAAACTGCAGAAGCTGGTGACTGAGTTTGGTAAAGTGTGTGGAAGAAGAAAGTTAAGAGTAAATGTGAATAAGAGCAAGGTTATTAGGTACAGTAGGGTTGAGGGTCAAGTCAATTGGGAGGTGAGTTTGAATGGAGAAAAACTGGAGGAAGTGAAGTGTTTTAGATATCTGGGAGTGGATCTGGCAGCGGATGGAACCATGGAAGCGGAAGTGGATCATAGGGTGGGGGAGGGGGCGAAAATTCTGGGGGCCTTGAAGAATGTGTGGAAGTCGAGAACATTATCTCGGAAAGCAAAAATGGGTATGTTTGAAGGAATAGTGGTTCCAACAAAGTTGTATGGTTGCGAGGCGTGGGCTATGGATAGAGTTGTGCGCAGGAGGATGGATGTGCTGGAAATGAGATGTTTGAGGACAATGTGTGGTGTGAGGTGGTTTGATCGAGTGAGTAACGTAAGGGTAAGAGAGATGTGTGGAAATAAAAAGAGCATGGTTGAGAGAGCAGAAGAGGGTGTTTTGAAGTGGTTTGGGCACATGGAGAGGATGAGTGAGGAAAGATTGACCAAGAGGATATATGTGTCGGAGGTGGAGGGAGCAAGGAGAAGAGGGAGACCAAATTGGAGGTGGAAAGATGGAGTGAAAAAGATTTTGTGATCGGGGCCTGAACATGCAGGAGGGTGAAAGGAGGGCAAGGAATAGAGTGAATTGGAGCGATGTGGTATACCGGGGTTGACGTGCTGTCAGTGGATTGAATCAAGGCATGTGAAGCGTCTGGGGTAAACCATGGAAAGCTGTGTAGGTATGTATATTTGCGTGTGTGGACGTATGTATATACATGTGTATGGGGGGGGGTGGGTCATTTCTTTCGTCTGTTTCCTTGCGCTACCTCGCAAATGCGGGAAACAGCGACAAAGTATAAAAAAAGAAAAAAAAAATATATATGTTGAAACGTATAGGTATGTATATGTGCGTGTGTGGATATGTATGTATATACATGTGTATGTGAGTGGGTTGGGCCATTCTTTCGTCTGTTTCCTTGCGCTCTCTCGCTAACGCGGGAGACAGCGACAGAGTATGATAACGATAATAATAACATAATGAGATTTGTGGAAAACAGGATGGTATAGAAACAAACGGGCTAGAGCTAAGACATACCTCAATGTTTCGACTGTTCAACAGTCTTTCTCAGGAGATGAACAGTCGAAACATTGAGGTATGTCTTAGCTCTAACCCATTTGTTTCCATGCCATTCTGTTTTCATTATTTGTCATGATGGATAATAGATAATGAGATATCTTAGGGATAGGACCCATTTCTAAACAAAATATTCATTTATGTTTCAAGTACAACCTATACACATAGCCTGAAGGTAATATATACAATATTTTTAATTTTTAATTTTTATCCCTGGGGATAGGGGAGAAAGAATACTTCCCACGTATTCCCTGCGTGTCGTAGAAGGCGACTAAAAGGGGAGGGAGCGGGGGGCTGGAAATCCTCCCCTCTTGTTTTTTTTTAATTTTCCAAAAGAAGGAACAGAGAAGGGGGCCAGGTGAGGCTATTCCCTCAGAGGCCCAGTCCTCTGTTCTTAACGCTACCTTGCTAATGTGGGAAATGGCGAATAGTTTGAAAGAAAAAGAAAAAAAGATTTTTAATGATTTTGCACATGAAACAAGGTTTGTGTAGCACTGAACCATCAGAAAGCTAAGGTATCACAACGTCAGTTGCCCATATGGACAATCTGTGGTTGTTTGGCATCACCTCCATTCCTGACTGAATTTATATGCTACTGATAAACAATCATTTTCTTGACTTATTCACACAGAACAGAGAATAAACAGAAAACACAATGAGTAATGCTGGTAGATCTGGCAGTGACGATGATTTGTAACAAACTGGCGCCAACAGAGCATCAGAGCCCAGCATGGGCGAGTGAGGTCAGGTGTGGAATTTTCTACTTGTAATGTCTTGTCACTGCTCAGAAAATTTTGGATTTTGGAGCATTTCTGATTTCAGATTTTCTGATTATGGATGCTCAACTTGTATTCGATGTAGATAATCCTAACAGCATTGTAAGAATGTGAACCATAGGCCCTAGATAGAAAAGTAAAGAAAAAGGTAGGTTTGTTGGAAATTATATGGTTGAGGACATTACAGAATGTGATATGAGAAGGGTTGGTCAGGTAAGAAATGATAGGGCAGGAGAGGGGTAGTATGTATGATGGATCTGAAGAGGATGTGCTGAAATGTTGTGAATATGTGGAGAAGATGGCTTTACTCAATCAAATGCTTTTGCAGAATCAAGAAAAATGGTAACCATTCATTTTCTATTCATTATAGCTTCATCTGTCTGTATCTCTGATGCCCATTTCCTTTGGAAACTCCCTCAAGGGGGTGGCCACAGCAAGTCTTCATAACTAGTGAATTCAAATGCTGCTGCTTGGCCTTTAGTTCCTTGCCTATGAAAGGCCACTGGCAGAGAACGACTCCAACACAATGTTTTTAGAGGCTCTTCTCAAGTGTTTTTACCATCTATTACTACCTAATGTTCCTGTCTAATGTCCCAACGTACTGCTTCTACCTAATGCTTCCAGCTAATGTTCCTACCTTCTACATCTACCTAATGTTTCTTCCTCTTCTGTCTGTTGCTGCTACTGTGTTGCCAAAAGGCAGGGCTAGCCCATAGTGCTCACTGTAGGAAAATCTAGAGTTATGAAGAATGAGTTCTGTGAGTTAAGTGTTGTCAAGTGTAATGAGTAACAAGGAGAGATTGTATGTAGACAGAATGCCAGTATTCAACATGTGGTTGAGACAGAAAGAAAAGACAGCTATTTGAATCAGAAGAGTGCAGCTTGACAACCACTGAAGTTCTTGCATACTATGCAGCCATCACTAACCTTCCCAATTGCCAGATGGATGGTACCAGTCATATACCTCCCTGGCTGGGGGCTGCCTACCAGTTACTATTTACCTACCTACTTCCTACCTGATCATTGCTTCATATGTTACTGTAAGGAGTTAGTTACTGTTTTAGGTTGCTTTAATCAGGAATAAATCCATGCCGTCCTTCATTTATAAGTCCATTTTGATAAGATGTGCCATTGAATGTTTTTTTATATTATTCAAATGCTCGCATCAAAGGTTGGAATTTGTAGAAAATGGAAAGACTGTTCAAAATACCGACGAAGATTTAAGTAAAAGAGGTCTTATGATACAGTAGCAATATATGTAAGGAGAGGGAAAAATTTATATGTTGAAGAAGACATTAGCTGGGAGCATTAGGTGGAAGTAGTAAGCTGGAACATTAATTAGAAGTACTTGGTAGGAGCATTAGGTAGAAACATCTGAGAACAGAGCACTAGAGTTGCTCTCTGCCAGTGGCTTGTTAAGGGTGAGGCACTAAAGGCTAAGAAGTAGCACTGGAGTTTAACAGTAATGGAGGCTCTTTTGCCATAACCACCCCCTTGAGGGAGTTCCCAAAGGGGACAGGCATTGGAGATATAGTTAGATAGAGAGATCGACATCACAGAACACAGAGTGAGCATAGCAAAGATCTGATTAAAGAATCCTTTGGTGAATCTATAAAGAAACAAGCATTTGTTATTAGGGCACATTATATGTTGCACTTGGTTTGTAGTAGATTTACAGGTTTCCAAATTTTTCCCCTGATTACAGAATGAGTGAGGTTCTTTGTAACCCTGTTTCAAAAACTGGGTTTAATATGCCTCTGGCTGCACCCATGTTCTCTACCCTCAGTCAACCCATTTTTGAAGATGACTCACCATCAAGACTTTCAACTATATCAGCCATTGAAAGTACTGAAACTCACCCATCTACATTCAGGTATGTTCCCTGATCAGAGAGATATTGATATCTCAGGCATGTGAAAGACTTGTGTTAGGCTTTAGGAGACCAAATTTTTATTGGAGGTGGAAGGATGGAGTAAAAGATTTTGAGTGATGGGCCTAATCATGCAGGAAGGTGAAAGGCATGGATGGAATAGAGTGAATTGGAACGGTGTGGTATACTGGTGTCAACATGCCATCAGTGGACTGAACCAGGGCATGTGAAACATTCGGGGTGAACCATGGAAAGGTCTATGGGGCTTGGATGTGGATAGGGAGATGTAGTTTCATTGCATTACACATGACAGCTCGTGTGCGAATGTGGGTGGATGTGGCCTTTCTTTGTTTCCTAGCACTAACTTCCTGATGCAGGGGGTGGCAGTGCTGTTTCCTGTTTGGGAGGGAGGGGTGGATATGGAAGGTGAGCAAGTATGAATAAGTACAGTCACTCATTAAAGTTCATGGTGGTGTGTGTGTGTGCATGGGCCTGTGTAGTCCCCACCACTTACTGGATGGAGAGTCTGCATACAACATGAAAATGCACACACCCATACACATAGCAGAACTGTGATGTTAATGTAATAAAGAAAGGGTTATGTTTGTCAATCATGTATTATTAGTAATCATAATCAGTCATATATTTAATGTTTTATGGTAAGATATGAAGGTTAGAGCCCCTTTAGTGTCTAAGTTTTCATTAAGCAAGTGAGTTGTGACGACAGTAGTGCAGGTCAAGATGCATTCAAATTGTTTCGATAATTTGCTTTGTATCCACATGAATAAATTTGTAAAACATTAAGAGCTAAATGCACACGGTATCTACCATTAACATTGTTTAGCACATCATCATATATTCCTCCATATATCCAGTGAAAACCAAATCTGATTAATAGGTAGTGAAGCATTCTAAGTAGACCAATACTAAAAGCATTGAGCTGTGAGGCAGTCTGACTTGGCTAGAGTCGTAATAGAACAGTCCCAAGTCTAAGGCAGCAGTCTACTGAAGCAAAAACACAAAGCAGGTTAGAAACTATTCGTGTAATAATCACAGGAAGCGACTGAACTACATCTGTTGTCGTATATTTTTGATGATATTATGTGCCACCAGTGATTGAAAATACAGGTTATTACATAATTATGGGCTACAGTATCAGTACTAGAAATTTATTCAGGTCCATAAATGTGCTTGTTGTTAATGTTGTGGTGTGGACATGTGGGCTAACAATAGGGAAGGCTGTGTGTGTGTGATGTGATGTGGTTATGCTGGTGGGGTTAAACTCTCATATACTCATATGGTTACTCATGTCGAATATTGTGTGGATGGGTGGGCCACTAGGCTCTGTGTGTGAGTGTGGGTGGGTGTTCACTGTTGTGTTGTATTTATTATTATTTACAACAAAATAAATATATAATAAGCTTTGTTTTACTGTTGTGTCTATTCAGTACTTTGTTTACATGTTTGCTAAACACAGTATCACAATGTAGTGCATGTCATCCATGGAAATGGTTACACATTCTACAAAGAAAGCATCTACAGATGCTCCCTGACAAATGACCGAGATCCATTCTAACCAACCGGTCATATCTCGAAATAGCCATAAGTTGGATGTATGTTAGCATGCCATGTAGAATTCGTATACTTGTACAGCATTCTTTTATCCTATTCAGTTTCTACTATGACTATCTTGTTTTTTTATTGACCAACTTTATGATGTAATTCTGTAGTTTTTCTTGACTTTTATTTAGTTCACGGATTGATTGATCCAAATTTTCAATGAATTTTTTGGCAACTCCTTAGTCAGCACTTGCTGCTTCACCTGTGCCTCAAACATTGTGCAAGCTATATCATCTTTTGAATCTGTTGAACTTACCATGACTTGCTGTGAAGTTCTTGATGTAGTCCTCTCCTGCTTGCTCCTTCAAAGTCTCAAAAAGACTTCTAGCATTCACCTGAATTGTTAGTAAGCTTAGTGGTATATGTTTTTGAATTTGATCTTCCATCCGCAGCATCACCAACTTTTCCATTTTGTGGATGGGCCCTTGTTGTTGCTTTATTATTACCGTAGACTTCGTACTTGCTGAACTTTTCATTGCTTCACGTATTTTTTCTTTGTCCTTTAAGATTGTGGATACCATCAAATGGGACAACTGCAGATCATGTGCATTCATATTAACTTTTTTCCTCCTTCGTATCAGGGGAGTACCTTCATTTTCAATTCCAAATTGAGCATCTTCCTCGGCTTCTTGGCGGATCTATCAACATTTGATGGGTTTTTCTCTTGCTCGTCATCTTCTTTGGGGTTCAATACAAAATGGTTCAATCCAGCACAAAAATTCATTAGATTCACTTGAATAAAACATGTTTACTGAATGGTGACTGACAGCGAGAACTGAGAGAGATGCTGTGATGTACATAATGCCAGAATCATCTGACACGTGACCAAGCATAATTTTTATGTTTACATATATTTTTTTAATGTGTATTTCTGGTCATATGTGCATATGTGCGCTGGTGGCTGATTCATGTGAGAAACTGCAGAAGCTGGTGACTGAGTTTGGTAAAGTGTGTGAAAGAAGAAAGTTGAGAGTAAATGTGAATAAGAGCAAGGTTATTAGGTACAGTAGGGTTGAGGGTCAAGTCAATTGGGAGGTAAGTTTGAATGGAGAAAAACTGGAGGAAGTGAAGTGTTTTAAATATCTGGGAGTGGATTTGGCAGCGGATGGAACCATGGAAGTGAAAGTGAATCATAGGGTGGGGAGGGGGCGAAAATTTCTGGGAGCGTTGAAGAATGTGTGGAAGTCAAGAACATTATCTCAGAAAGCAAAAATGGGTATGTTTGAAGGAATAGTGGTTCCAACAATGTTATATGGCTGCGACGTGTGGGCTATGGATAGAGTTGTGTGCAGGAGGGTGGATGTGCTGGAAATGAGATTTTGAGGACAATATATGGTGTGAGGTGGTTGGATCGAGTAAGTAATAATAGGGTAAGAGAGATGTGTGGTAATAAACAGAGTGTGGTTGAGAGAGCAGAAGAGGGTGTTTTGAAATGGTTTGGTCACATGGAAAGAATGAGTGGGGAAAGATTGACGAAGAGGATATATGTGTCAGAGGTGGAGGGAATGAGGAGAAGTGGGAGACCAAATTGGAGGTGGAAAGATGGAATGAAAAAGATTTTGAGAGATCGGGGCCTGAACATGCAGGAGGGTGAAAGGCGTGCAAGGAATAGAGTGAATTGGAACGATGTGGTATACCGGGGTTGACGTGCTGTCAATGGATTGAACCAGGGCATGTCTGGGGTAAACCATGGAAAGTTCTGTGGGGCCTAGATGTGGAAAGGGAGCTGTGGTTTTGGTGCATTATTACATGACAGCTAGAGACTGAGTGTGAACGAATGTGGCCTTTGTTGTCTTTTCCTAGAGCTACCTCGCACACATGAGGGGGGAGGGAGTTGTTATTTCATGTGTGGCGAGGTGGCGATGGGAATGAATAAAGGCAGACAGTATGAATTATGTACATGTGTATATATGTATATGTCTGTGTGTGTGTGTGTATATATATGTATACGTTGAGATGTATAGGTATGTATATTTGCGTGTGTGGACGTGTATGTATATACATGTGTATGTGAGTGGATTGGGCCATTCTTTTGTCTGTTTCCTTGCGCTACCTCGCTAACGCGGGAGACAGCGACAAAGCAAATGAATATAAATGAATGTGCAGATGGTTGTAAATCGCATAGGTCGTAAGTCAGGGCGTATCTGTATATGGTCGCACATTGCGTATTTTATGATTTATGTGTCATAGTATGCTGGTGGGTTACATTGCTGGTTGACACCACATTTCTCATGGAACCAGTAAAACATACTGAGCTGCTGCTTCTCTGATTACTAAGTGCTTCACAACCTGTAGGGTTAAATAATGTAATGAGCACTTTTGGTTTAGGATGATTGTAGTATAAAGACATAAATGATGACAGGAAAAGTCAGTGCTCTGGTTATGATTTATAGATGTGACTCCTGATAATATTAAGTAGCCCCAGATTTACAGTTTATTATTATTTATTCGCTGAACTGATATATGGTGGTGCTAATGAGAAAGAGAGAGAGAAGAGGTAGGGGGAACCTGCTGCGGTTTATATATTTTGTTGTGTAGTTAACCAAGCTGTAATATTTATAAATGATACTGCACCTATACATTGGCAGAGTATCACTGACTGGATATACTGTATAATAATGCATGACGTCTCGTTAGCCATAACTGTTGTCATTGCCACTTACCTGGTGGACATGCAATGGTTGCTGTGGTGTCGAGAGGGGACGTCAGTCACCTAAAGGTGGGGATCAGGGTGGGAAACTGGGAGTAGACAGTTTTCTCATTGAGGACAGTATACTGTGATATGATGTTTGGCATTTATAGAGAGTAATCAGTTGACATCAAATAAATGCATTGTGAAGATTTTGTACGTTTATCATATATAACATTTCATTACTATATCAACAAACGGCTTTCAACTACCATAGCAGAGCAGGAACTAAACACTTGACCCCCTCCCTCTAATCTCCTGGTTTATAACCACCTCTTTACCTCCTTCCTCCTTCCCTCTTCCTTTGTGGTGTCCATGAGAATTTAACCTCATATGCTGCCATTCATACAAATGCACATGTGAAGACTATGCAACATGAAACAGTATTTGCAAAGACATCTATTACAGTCAATCATATCGTAAGTGAACACACAATTCCTACAGTTTCACTGTGTATGCTTGTGTTTGGTTGTCTACTGCCCAGAGACTTGTTGGCCAGAAAGGGGTGGAGATGGAATTCACCCACATGCATGGAGACCCCACAAACTTTTATGAGGGACTGTCATGTGTATAGATGTATGTATGGAGTGAAAAAGATTTTGTGTGATCGGGGCCTGAACATGCAGGAGGGTGAAAGGCGGGCAAGGAATAGAGTGAATTGGATCGATGTGGTATACCGGGGTTGACGTGCTGTCAGTGGATTAAATCAGGGCATGTGAAGTGTCTGAGGTAAACCATGGAAAGTTGTGTGGGGCCTGGATGTGGAAAGGGAGCTGTGGTTTCGGGCATTATTGCATGACAGCTAGAGACTGAGTGTGAACGAGAGGGGCCTTTGTTGTCTTTTCCTAGTGCTACCTCGCACACATGAGGGGGGAGGGGGATGATATTCCATGTGTGGTGAGGTGGCGATGGGAATGAATAAAGGCAGACAGTGTGAATTGTGTGCATGGGCATATATGTATGTGTCTGTGTGTGTATATATATGTGTACATTGAGATGTATAGGTATGTATATTTGCATGTGTGGACGTGTATGTATATACATTGTGTATGGGGGTGGGTTGGGCCATTTCTTTCGTCTGTTTCCTTGCGCTACCTCGCAAACGCGGGAGACAACGACAAAGCAAAATAAATAAATAAATATATGTACATATATATGGATATGTACGTGTATGTGCATATATGTATGTGAGTGGATGGGTCTTTCTTCATCTGTTTCATTTTTATTTTTCAATTTTTATTTTTTTCATGGTTGTATGTATGGATGGTCATAAGTAGGGGATCAGGTGTATATACTTACATACATATACACATGTACATATTCATACTCCCAATGCCACCCTGCCCCACAGGAAACAGCACAACTGTATGAAGGAAAAATAAAAAAGATCACTGCCCCCTATGTCAATGAGATGTTTTGCAAGCCCTGGTTCTGTCCATTGACAGCACCTCGACCCCTGTATACTACATTGCACCAGTTCACTCTATCCCATGCATGCCTTTTATCCTCCAACATGTTCAGGCCCTAATCGCTCTAAACCCTTTTCACTCCATCTTTCCATCTCCCGTTTGGTCTTCCCATTCTTGTTCCCTCAGCTTATGACACATATATTCATTTTGTCAACCTTTTGTCTCTCATTCTCTCCATATGTCCAAACCATTTCAGCACACCCTCTTCTGTTCTATCATCCATACTCTTTATTACCACACATCTCTCATACCCTTTCATTACTTACAGTACCAAACCAACTCACTCCACTTATTGTCCTGAGACATTTCAATTCCAATAAATTCATCCTCTGCACAGTACTGTGTAGCCCATACCTCACTTCCATATGATATTATTGGGACTGCTGTTCCTTCAAACATACTCATTTTTGCCCTCCCAAATAACATTCTTTCCCTACATTCTTCAGCGCTCCCAAACTTTTCACCCCCTTCTCCTCCGTATGACTCACTTCCACTTCCATGGTTCCATTTGCTGCCACGTGTACTCCCAGGTATCTATAATATTTCATTTCCTCCAATTTTTCTTCATTCAGCTGACACCCCAATTAACTTGTCCCTCAATCCTGCTGAACCTGATAACTTTCCTTTTATTCACATTTATTCTCAGAGTCTTCCTTTCACACACCCTTCATGACTCACTTACCAACTTCTGCAGTTTCACACTTGAATTTACCACCAGTGTATCATCAGCAAACAGTTGACTCACTTCCCAGGCCCTCTTATCCCCTACACACTGCATACTCACCCATCCAAGACTAACATTTACCTCCCTCACCGAACTATCCATAAACAAATCAAACAACCTCCTTCTTGAGGGCTCCTGCATTATGAATGCTGCACCAATCAGTGGGAGGAAAAGGATGGACTCCTTTAGAGTAAGAAATTCTTCATTGAAATTGTATGTTGATGATATGTCCTCGTCAAAGGTGCCGTTTTCATTTGCAGTGTTACCACAAGAGGCGGAGCCTAGTGATCTTTGTTATATGCATCTCACTAATGAATTTAATTACTGATATAGAGATATTCTGATGTGATAGTCAGTTTGTTATACTGTAAGATTTTGATCAGTTACCTTTCCTAATTAGATTGTTTCCACAGTCCCTTCATAGATCGTTTCACAAGCCGTTTCGAGCAGTCAATGATGACTCAGTTGGAGTGCATAGAAGATCGGATGACAGATAAAATTATCTCAAAGCTCACACATTTGGAACTAGGAAAACATTCATGGTTAGTGTGTAAATGCTGAGTTTATTCCAGGAATCAGTTAACCTATTTCTACAGAATTCTAACAATTATTTATCACTCTTCCCATTTCTTTGTATGGATTAAATGCGTACAGTCCTTATCCATGTTAACATATATTACTCTCTCATGATATTAAATTCTTTTTAGTCTAAGCCTTGGCTGATTGTTTTTAGTTCTAGGATAACTGTAATTGACATAATGTATGCTGATATTTTTAGTTCTAGGATAAATATATTTGACATAATGTATCTATTGTTTTGGGAAAGTGGGAGTTGAAGGAAGAATCATTAAGAGAAGAAAACTTAGAGGGTCACTGAAAAATCTAGTGAACAGGGAAAATTTAAGGATATAGTGTGCTTGAACCTTGCATGGAGTACTTGGTCTAATGCTGGGGTATGGATGAAATCAAGTGCACATAGATAAGAATAGGCAAAAAATAAGAGCAGTATGAATGGATAACTCTATGGTATAGTTGGCAACAGGAGCATAGATGCAATGACGATGTGAGGTTGTGGTGTAAAAGGTGCATGGATAAACAGTTTTTAGAATGGTGCAGTCCATAAGAAGTATGGCATCAAGAAGTTGTATAGCAGTACAGTGGAAGGTACAAGGAATAGATTAATAGATTCAGTGCTAGAATGTAATGATTAGAACTAGGGTTACCTCAGACGAAAATGCTAGAGAAATGAATGGGGAATGAGTATAGTGTAAGCATTTTGGATATGGAGGTGATGTTAATGGAGACAGTGGTCACTTGAGAGATCAGCTTAGTATGTAAAGTGAAAAATTAAGAGCCATTATAGATAGATAAGTCTATGTTTTGCTTCAACATACAGCATCGGTTGAGGGTGTGTCATGGCTGCAATTAGGTTGTGGAAAGAGAAATCACTGGAGCATGGATATTTTTGAGGGTTTAGTAATCTTAACAATGATTGGTGTAAGTCATGAGCCCAGGGTAAGAAAGAACTGAAAAGAGTGGATGTGTTGGAAATGCAAAGCTTCTAGACACTGTGCACTTTAAGGAGTGCTAATTGTGCAAGGAATGATAGTGTAAGAGGTAGGTGTGGCTGTAAAGCTGAGTATGATTGAGAGAGCTGAATGGTTTGTGCTGAATTGGTTTGGGCATATAGAGAGGATGAGTGAAGGGAGACTGACTAAAAGGATATATGTGTCAGAAGTAGAGGAGCAGAAAGGAGAGGAAGACCAAAATAGAGATGGAAGGATGAAGAGAAAGAGTATGATGTATGGGGCCTGAACCTGCCAGAGGCTGAGTTGTGCAAGGGTTAGAACAAATTGAAGCAGTGTGGTATATAGGGGGCAATATGCTGTTACTGGTATGAACCAGGGCATGTAAGTAGTCTGAGGAGACCATAGTAAGGTCTGTATGGCATAGCTGTGTATAGGGGGCTCTGATTTCAGTGCATTATAAATAACATCGAGAGAGTAGATGTAAGTATATAAGGCCATTTTCCATTTGTTCCTGTTACTAACTACTTATGAGGGAAGCAGAGAACTAGTGGGAAAAGAATTATGACTGGCTGCATTAATGTTCACCACAGGTTTAAGTTAAGCCTTAACTGAGAGCAATTTACCAACAGCCTACTATATTTCCCTTGTCATTCTTAAATGAAGAGCGAATCTTCACAACACTGCTCAGACATATATTCCTTCAGGCATCCCATTTTTACCCTAAAAGACACTGATCATTCCATCTACACTTTTTTTAATACACTAAGGATATTAGCCTCCTCTTTCATTCTGTGACTCCACTCACCATGGTTCCATCCATTGCCACATCCACTCCCATGTATCTAAGGCTCTATTTTCTCCAGTTTTCTCAATTTAGACTTACATTCAAACCATCTTGTCTTATCCTCATGCTCCACCTCATTACCTTAACTTTTGTTCACATTCTCTCTCAACTTCTTTCATAAAATCTACCACACTCTGTCACCAGTTTCTGGAATTTCTCTCGAGTCTACCACATGAGCCTTGTCATCTTCAGACAGCCACTGACTCACCCTCCATGCCTCCCCAATCTCCAGCATGGCACAAGCTCACCATTCACTTTAAGACATTTGAATTTACCATCTTCACCACCCCTTCCATAAACAAATTCGACATGGTGACGTCACACATCCTTGACACATACCCATCTTCACTTAGAGCCACCTATCTCCTTCCTTCTGACTTACACACATGCCTTGCTCTTTCATTAAAAGCTCACTGCTTTTGATAACTTCTCATTTACCTCACATTTTCCTAGCACCTTCCAAAAGGCCATTCTATCAACTATATCATACACTTTCATTTTCTCCAGGTCTGCAAATGGTACATACAGTTCACTTTCTTTTTTCAAGTGTTTCTTGCCCAATTCTTCAGTGCAATTGCCTGGTTCACATACCTTCCACCTCTCCTTAAGCCACACTGCTTCTCTCCAGTTGGATGATCTGTACATCTCACAACCATCTCAGTCACTGCCATCCCCTACATCTTTTCTGGTATACCCATCTGACTTATACCTCTGTATTTCAAGCATTCACTTGTGTCCTTCTTGCCATTATTAAGAAGTTCTGTACGTGCATTCTGCTAGCTCTTGTGCACCTCACCATTGGCCAATCAAATATCACTTACCTTGAGTAACCACTGCCCCTTTCTTGAGAATCTTATCTGCAGTCCTATCCTTTCATGCCATGTTACCACTCTTCATTTTAAGAATAGCTCTCACTACCTCTTCATTTTTATACCATATGGCAGGACTCTTTCATTCAGCATGCCACCTTGTCCCAGACACACCACATCTGTCCCCCCATCATTTTTTTTTTTTTTTTTTTTTAACAGTCTTTCAAAGTACTCACTCAGCATTTCATTATCATTTTTCTGCTTCTTTGTCCGTTACCATTTCTCCCATCTGCTCTTCTCAAGTTGCTCCTATTTGTTCTCTTGCTCTCCTCTTACTGTTCATCTCCATCCAGAACATTTTCTTATTCTCTTTGAAGTTTATGGATATGCTTACTCCTTATATTTTATATCTTATTCATTCCTTTTACAGTTTGAGTAGAAAGATGAAAAGACAAAGCAGATCCAGATCTACTCCGACAACAAATGAGAATATCCAATCAAATACTGCTAGTGATTCCTCAGATGAAATCCTGGGGACTTCTATAGATGTTAGCAAAGAGGATATGAAGAGTATGCTTCAGGATGTTGTTTCAAGTGCCTTAAGAAATTTTGTTTATGGTGGACACAGTGTAAGTGTAAAGTAACTTTTTGTATCATCATCATTACAGAGGCACCACACTTAGATGTTTGTCCACATCAGAGTCTGACCGTGAATGGAGGAAGTTCTGGGAAGGTATAAGAAGGGAAGAAGGAAAAAGGTTTTTGAGAAATTGGAAAGAAATGAGAAAGCTAAAAGTTTCAGGGGTTTATGGTAAAGAAACAATTTTTATAGTTTCCTCCTTCAAGTTTCTGACATCCATGCTGGAATTACTTATCTGTCACAGTATTACTGGGCATACCAAGAAATGGAGGCTTCCAAGCTTTTAGATGAGGCTTGTGCATAGTTCTCACCACATAGCTTGCTTAGTTGACAATACTGTTCTCTGATCCCACACATTAAATAGATGTCAGTCATAGGCTCATCTGTGACTTTTTCAGCTAACAGATAAAAAGGAGGGGTGGCGGGATGGTTCCTAGGGCTCCAATGACTAAAATCAAGAGATTGTTACCAACCCCATTCATACTCAGCTCCATGACCTTGCTCTTTCTCAAGTTTATTTCTGCATCATCCATGGTCTCCAATCTAACCTACCCTCTGTTGCACATTGTTTCTTTACTTCTTCCCTTGATCATCATCTCTTTGAAACCCAAATGTCCAAGGCTGCTTCTCCCCTAATCTCTGCCATTGTTTCATCACCAAAGGTAGTGTTTGTGCCTATTTAATACTAAAATTCCCATTGCTACCCTCATGCATCTTGAGTTTCCCAAATTTGAAGCTGTCTGTCTCACAATTTCTCCCTCTATAATTTTGCTTGATTGTTTCTGATGTATCCCATCTAATTCTTCCATCTGTGCACAGCTCTTTTGACTATTTGACTTCCTGCCTTGAAGCATTGTTGTCTTTACATCCAAGTTCTGAAATCCTTTATGTAGGGAATTTCATTGTACTTCACAAGAAATTATTAGGCTCCACTCTGGAAGATCCTGTTGGAGCTGAGGCCCTTTATTTTTCTCTCCTTAATGATCTGGAACAAACAGTTAAAGACTCAACAATGTTCTTGACCATCACAACCACTTTAAACACAGTGGAATGCTTCTTTATTTCTAAAGCTGTGCTGGCCACTGCTCTCATGAATTTTTTGCATGTGACCCCACCATCAAGGCTTGGATCTTAGGCGCATTTTCTGTGTGGAGACCAGCCAGTTTAAGATTAACCATTATGATACCTCCTTTCTTCAAAAAGCCAAGCAGTGGAATCTTCTCCTTTCATCTTTCCCTCTTCCAGTATAACCTTTCTTATGAGTCAGGGCTATAAACCCCTGTAGAGGCTTGATTAATTTCTACTTTCTCATAATTCTACCCTTTTTTTTTTTTTTTTTTTTTTTTTTTTTTTTTCCCCAAGATGATCTTTGTGAAAAATGGGTTATCTTTTGAAGTCAGATTGGGAAAATTAAAAAGTTAGATTGCTTAGATAATGTTATACATAGATAGTCATGGTTATGTCTTAGGGAATAGTTTTTAAGGAAGTTTAATAGAATGAGATAAAATGTCTTGATTATAAAGAATGCTTGAATGTTGTACATTTTTGTTAATTATTTAAAGGATTATACATACATAGATAACTCTGCCTCAGGAAATTGCATGTTCAAAGTTAATTGAAAAAACTAAGATATATTTATTTCTAATTGTCTTGTCTACAGGGTAGCACACAACGAAGCACCTTTCCATCAGACTTACCTAGCAAAACACTATCAGAAAATAATACATTTCGAAATCCTCTAGGAGATCTGACAAATACTCAGAAAAGAAGTGGAACAAGCTGCTTAAGGATGGAAAAGAAATCATGCCTGATTGCTGATAAGATGGTGCCACAAAACCAACACTCATCATCAACCTTGATGGATGCAGGTCATGTTTATAATCTTCCCTTGACAAGCACAGCAGTTAACCAAGTAAGGCAATCTACAAGATTGTCAGCAAGATCAGTTATCCCCAAATCATTGTTTACTGAGCTTTCATCAGAAATTAGCTCGAGTGTGTGCCCAGTATCTTTGATGACTCATGAAGAATCAAGTACAGCTGTTGATACAAGTGAAAATTCTCTCTTCTTCATCCATGACACAACTGCATTGCTCAGAAATGAGGGGTCACCAGTTCTGAGATCTCCTAGATTTGAAGCACAGTTACATTCAGAAAAGGACTTTATTCAGTTATCAATACCTTCTCCACAAAGTACAGTGATCACTAGAAGAATGTCATTGGAGAAAAAGAGCCTGAAATATCTGGAAGGTACCGATTCTCAAACATGTAGATCACCAATGAATGTATGTCTTTCATCGCCATTGCAGACAAGCAAAACTTTGAAACCATATCAAGAAAAGAGGCGAAGGTCATCAAGGTTGTCAGCAATGAGAGCTCAAGGTAAAAATTAGAAACTATCAAAATGATTGCTTATGTTTATTGTCTTATGTTCCTTTCTGATCACCAATTCTTTTTATACCCAATCACTTCTAAGGTAGCATCAGGAGCAAACAAAGAACAGCCTCACTTGCATACATCCATTTTCTAGGTACCATGTATGATGTACAAACTTGAGCATACCATCAATGTCCAAGCACTCCTGAATATTTCATGGTTTACCTTGACTTTCGTAGGATGTAGTTAGTTCAAAGCCCATAACACCACATCGCCATCCATATCCAGTTCATTCTATCCCATACATTTCTCACCCACATGAAAACTCAGACCCTGATATCCCAAAGCCTCCTTCACTCCACTCTTCCATCTCCTTCTTGGCTTACCCCTCCCCTTTCTTCCATCTACATCTGAGACCTCCCAGTTACCCTTTCTTTGTTCATCCCCTCCATGTGTTCAGACCATTTCAGTGCTTACTGATGAACTCTCTCAGTCATGCTGTGCTTAGTACCTCTTACACTGATGAACTTTCTCAGTCATACTGTGCTTAGTACCTCTTTCATTCTCTTTCCTTATGCCATCAACATGCCTCACACTACACAGTGTCCTTAGGCATTTCATTTCCAACACATTCCCCCTCCCCAATCTCTCTCTCTCTCTCTCTCTCTCTCTCTCTCTCTCTCTCTCTCTCTCTCTCTCTCTCTCTCTCTCTTCTCTCTCTCTGTTTCTCTCTCTCTGTTTCTCTCTCTGTTTCTCTCTCTCTCTCTCTCTCTCTCTCTCTCTCTCTCTCTCTCTCTCTCTCTCTCTCTCTCTCTCTCTCTCTCTCTCTCTCTCTCTCTCTCTGTCTCTCTCTCTCTCTCTCTCTCTCTCTCTCTCTCTCTCTCTCTCTCTCTCTCTCTCTCTCTCTCTCTCTCTCTCTCTCTCTCTCTCTCTTCTCTTGTGCGTGATCAAGATATTCCCGAGTTTCATTTTCCCCGTGGACTCATAGGAATATGTATATATATATATATATATATCAGGTGGTTTGGTCATGTGGAAAGAATGCAAGACGGGGAGTTTACAAGAAATTAAGTGGAAGAGTTCTAGAAGGACAGAAATGGAGGGGAAATGTGATGAATGATGTACACAAGGGAGGCATGTAATTACAGGGAGAAGTGGAGAGCTTTTCCAATGGCCACCATTTTGATTGGAGTTCTTGGAGGAAATGAGCATAAGAGATATACAGAATAGAATGGAACACTGTTGAGAGTACTTTACCTTCACATAGGCCCATCTTTACTTTTACAGAAATTTACCTTTCTTGCATTTTAGACCTTTAGCTCCCCTCTCCCACCCTACAACCTTGCTTTAGCTCTCATTGTTCCATTTGCTTTCTTTAGGTCATCCCCATTCATACTGACATGGAAACCATCCTGCCTCATTCAGCTTCACTTCATAATCTTTAACTTTTGGCAACAAAGTGTTGTTTCTGTCATATTGTAGGTTACTTCAGGGGTGTTCAGGCATGCATAAAGCATTTTTAATCAGTAGGGATTAACTGTTTTCCTTTAGAGCTCATTATGATGATTTTTAATCCACATTGCTTTTTCCAAAATATGCCCATTGGTTTTACCACTGTTTTCTTGTTGGTCTTACCTTCCATAATGTTTTTCCCATTAACATGCTGCTCGTGTGCATGAATTTATACTCAAGAATTTCAGGTTAACTTGATTAGGGGAGGATTTTTTTTTCTCTCCAGAAAGTTTTATAGGTGCAGGTGCAGCTGAGGTGTGCATTCATGTCTCCATGCACATATGCAATGGTATGCTATATGATAATCTTAAGTTTCATTGCTTCTTTAAACATTTGATTTTCTAGTCCTTTTATTGAAAATAGAAAAGAGCAAATCATTGTTGTAAAACTTTTCATCAAAGCAGGCCTTGGTTATGATGCATGAGTTTTAGTTTCCATCTGATATATTTCACATTCCTAATCAATATATATTTTTCCTTTTTTTTTTTTTTTTTTTTTTTTTTTTTTTTTTTTTTTTAGGAAAGACAGGTATGTTTGTAGTACCCTCAAGCCCTTCTATGGAGATCAACAAAATGAAGTTAGAAGTGAGTCCTTATACACAGAAACAGCACCACCATAACATTCTTAAAATCTTAAACTCTGGTGATTTGAAGAAACTCCAGCAACTACCGACAGTTGGACCTAAGACCGCAATGATCATCAGCAACTTCAGGTTAGTGATAATCTTCAAAAGTTATTGTGAATAAACTGGAGCTGTATTTTGAAATAAGAAGTAGGAATGCTAAAGGACAAGATGTGATTTAACTATCTACATTCCATTGTGATTTATGGGTTAAAGGTCTGTGCAAGTGATTTTTTGAAGGTTGTATGTACTTAATCCATCTCATGTAACTGGGAGTTGAGTGTTGAAAGTAGACAAATCAATAGAAAAAAATTCTTTTGTATACAGAAAAATAGCTGCTAAGTTAGGGTCTAAATCTGAGGGATGAAATTATGGTGAAGTTGAATGAGTTGTCTTCTCAATGATTATATAAGAAGCAGCTTGTACACCCATTTATCTCAGAAATATGTGTTTAAGTGGGTATGAGTGGTGTATGTCCATGTGTTATTCAATCAACTCTCCTAACCCCATGTAATGCCCTCAAACATTTGATTTCCCACATATCCACCCTCTTCTGTATACGTTTATCTAGGGTCAATGCCTTGCATCCATTCAACATGGTTGGAACTCGTGTACTGTTGAACATGCCTATCTTTGCCCTCACAGACAGTAATCTCCATGTAGTCCTCAATACATCCAGGACCTTAGCTCTCTCATCTGAACCGTTGCTCACCTCAATTACCAAGGTTTCATTTGCTGCCATGTTCATTCCCAGGTATCTAAAACACCCCTCTTCCTGCACATTCTTTCCACTCATACTCACTCAAACTAACCTGTCTCTTTCCAGCGGTAAACCTTACAATCTTGCTTTATTCACATTTACTCTCAACCTGCTTTCACTTTCTGTTCTTTACATGGGACATCAGCTTTTGCAGTTTCTCACTCGTATGTCATCAAAGTCTTGTTATCAGCAAAAGAAATTACTTACCTCTCATGCTATCCCCACCCTCAACAGACCACCTCTCAGGCTTTCCCCACCCTCAACAGACTGCAGACTTGCTCCTCTCTCCAAGACCCTTGCATTCACCTCCATTACCACCCTTTCCTTGAAGAAATCAAACAGCCATGGAGAAATGACATACCCATCATCACCTGGAACAATTTTCCCTCCTCTCTTCCTATTCACGCAATTGCCTTACTGTCTTGATAAAAATTCCTCACTTATTTAAGCAGCTTTTCCCCCACTCCATGTATTCATAACACCTTCTATAGAGCATGTTAATCAACCTTATCATACTCTTTCTCTAGATCCATTGATGTTGCATACAAATCCTTGTTTGTAGATTCTTCGAAATAAGCACCGTTTATCCCTTTTCACTGCTAAAGCCACATTCTTTCTTCTCAGTCCAGTGTTCTTTGTATGCCACCACCATCTCAGTCACTACTCTCGCATTCAACTTACCAGGTACCCAGCCATTCATCTGGCATACTTATCTGATATAATCTAATTGCAGGAAACTCTGTGGCACATTCAGTTCGGTTGAGGAACTTAAGAAAGTACCAGCCCTTTCAAAGAACTACTGTAAACGGTTTATGAAAGTAAGTAAATTTATATTTATGAGATGTTTCAGTTAAAATGATGAATAAGAGTTAGAAGTAGTGTTGAATATGTTGTAGTCTAGAGGGTAGCTCTCTCAAAAAGATACCTCTCCTCCCTTTGATTATTCATGAAAAGAAATGCATTTATGTATGTACTCTGCATAAAGACAAATAAGTGTAAGAATTATTTGTTTTGGATGTACTGAAAACTGTAGGGGAGAAAGAGCACAGTACTGCCCTTGTATCTCATATGTCATACAATGCGACCAAAAGGGATGGTAGTTGGAGAACTCTTGATCTTTTAGTTCTAAGTGTGGAAACAGAAGTAGTAGCCAAATGAGGTATGCTTATCCTCTTTGAAGGCTGCGGCAGTAGAGTCTGAATGTGTGTGAGTGTAACAAGGGTCTGAGGAATGGAGAGATATGTCGTATATTTGGGGAGAGGAATCTGGATGTTCTGGTTCTGAGTGAAGCTAAGTTCAAGGGGAAGGGAAAAGAATGGTTTGGTAATGCCCAAGGGTTATAGTTGTAGGTTAGTGTGAAGGAAACAGTAAAAGATGAGTAGCGTTTCTGCTGAAGGATGAGTTGAGGAAATGTGTTAAAGCCTTTAATGAGGTGAGTTCTAGGTTAGGTGGGTGAGAATGAAAATGGAAATGAGAGGTATGTGATTTTTACTGCTTATGCACTTGGTACTGAGAAGAGTGAGGAAAACAGGTGAATGTTCTAGAGGAGCTTAAGTGAGTGCATTACTAATTTTGTTGCAAAAATCAAGTTCTGATGTAATGGGAGATTTGAATGCATGAGTGGAGATGTGGCAGATGAGGGTATGATTGATGGGCATGGTTTAGACAGTTAGATGAAAATCGTGACAGGTTATCTAGCTGCGTGATGAAATATGAAAGATGACGGGGAATACCTGGTTAAAAAAAATTTCATACATAAATATATGTTGGTGAGGTGTACTGATGAGTGACCTGATGTATGTGAATGTGCTGGGAGGGGCAGCTGGTAGGATGTATGATTACTTCATAGTGTAGGTAAGAGTGAAAGTTTGAAGTGGCCTTATTCAAAGGGGAAATGGCATGGGTGGGATGAGGGTGGTGAAAGTGAATGAGCTTGGAAATGAGGCTTGTGTGCAGAGATACCATTTCCAAAGCATTTGCCCTCTTCTTTTCTTTTGCATTTACAACCCATGACTCACATCCTTGCAGCATTGTTAAGACTATTGTGTCATCAAATTGTACCGATATTTTCCCAAACAGACCGGACTTTCTATCTACATGCTTTTCAATGTATCTAGGTCCTTTGCTCCCTCACTCACCCTATGGTCCACTTTATCTCATATAGGTCCATCCACTGCCATGTCAACTCCTAAATATCTAAAGCACTCAGATTTTTTCCTTTCAAAATCATGTTCATGGCAATAGGATTCACTGTCTGTCTACCAGGACCTATATATATATATATATATATATATATATATATATATATATCTGATGCCCATTTCCTTTGAGAACACCTTCAAGAGTGTCACCTTGGGAAAAGTCTCCAAAGCTCTTGAACTCCAATGCTGCTTCTTAGCCTTCATGCCTCACCCTTAACAGACCACCGGCAAAGGACATCTTTAGTGCAGTGTTTCCAGTCTCCTATCTAATGTTCATACCAGCTACTTCTACCTAATGTGTCTCCCTAATGTCCCTGCATAATGTTCCAACCATACTACTTCTACATAATGCTCCTGTCTAATGTTCCTTCCAACTACTTCTATCTATTGTTTCCACCATTTTGCCAGAAGGCAAGGCTAATGCATAGTACTTACTGCAGGTGAATCTAGAGTTATGAAGGATGAGTTGTGTGGTTGTGTTTTCAAGTATTATATATGACAAGGAGAGTTTATGTTTGTGGACAGGATGCCAGTAGAAAGAAAAGACAGCAACTAGGGTCAAAGGAGTGCAACTTAACAACCACAGTGGTGCTAGTTCACTATGTAGCCATCACTAGTCCTCCCAAAACCCAGGCAGGTAGTATTGGTATTATACTTCTTTGGTTGTTGGCTGCCTACCTATCATAAAAGCATTTTTTGTTCTCTCTCTCTCTCTCTCTCTCTCTCTCTCTCTCTCTCTCTCTCTCTCTCTCTCTCTCTCTCTCTCTCTCTCTCTCTCTCTCTCTCTCTCTCTCTCTCTCTCTCTCTCTCTCTCTCTCTCTCTCTCTCTCTCTCTCTCTCTCTCTCTCTCTCTCTCTCTCTCTCTCTCTCTCTCTCTCTCTCTCTCTCTCTCTCTCTCTCTCTCTCTCTCTCTCTCTCTCTCTCTCTCTCTCTCTCTCTCTCTCTCTCTCTCTCTCTCTCTCTCTCTCTCTCTCTCTCTCTCTCTCTCTCTCTCTCTCTCTCTCTCTCTCTCTCTCTCTCTCTCTCTCTCTCTCTCTCTCTCTCTCTCTCTCTCTCTCTCTCTCTCTCTCTCTCTCTCTCTCTCTCTCTCTCTCTCTCTCTCTCTCTCTCTCTCTCTCTCTCTCTCTCTCTCTCTCTCTCTCTCTCTCTCTCTCTCTCTCTCTCTCTCTCTCTCTCTCTCTCTCTCTCTCTCTCTCTCTCTCTCTCTCTCTCTCTCTCTCTCTCTCTCTCTCTCTCTCTCTCTCTCTCTCTCTCTCTCTCTCTCTCTCTCTCTCTCTCTCTCTCTCTCTCTCTCTCTCTCTCTCTCTCTCTCTCTCTCTCTCTCTCTCTCTCTCTCTCTCTCTCTCTCTCTCTCTCTCTCTCTCTCTCTCTCTCTCTCTCTCTCTCTCTCTCTCCTCTCTCTCTCTCTCTCTCTCTCTCTCTCTCTCTCTCTCTCTCATGCTTCACTAAGTCCCTTTTGATATCCCTGCATGCAGGTATCAAGTGGAATAGGTATTAGAGATACAGTAGATGGATAGCAGGTGTCTCTCCAAACAAGTTCATTCATTTTTTCCTCTTTTTTTACATGTCATTTCTTTCTACAGCAACTTTTCACATGTTACTTATCTCAATATATTTTCATGCAGCAACCTCTACTTTGCTAGTTTGTCAATTAGCACATGATCCAGTATTGTCTGTTGATCCTTAATCCCACTCGCCCATGTATACTTATGTATGCAGCTTTTTTAGACTAAGTTTTCCTAGTCATCAGTCATTTTGTAACACACAACAAGCTCATCCCTATTTCCATGTACACTGGGAAATGTATGCCCCTCTCTTATACCTTCTATTGCCACATTACCCACTCTTGCATGTAGATCTCATAGCATCAGAATTTGATCCCTGAAATCAAAACTTCTGAAGAACTTGCTCAACTCATCTGAAAAAATACCTTTTTTTCTTTTTCACCCTTCTCATCACTAAGTGCATTATCACTAACAGTTTGCCAGTTTACATTTTCTTATTCTAACCTATTTCTGTATTTAACTCTCTTCCTCACAGTTTAATGTAACGCAACAGCTTATCCCACATTAGAAGTGCTACCTGCTCCATTGTCATTGTTAGTCACACTTGAAAAGAAAAAAAGAAAAACACTTCCATCTCCCTCTCCATCTTTATTTCACAGAATGCCAAAACATTCACATTCCTTTCATCATGCTTAGCAACTCTTTCTTTGCATCCTGTTCACATCCATGCACATTGAGACACCAGTCTGAGCCTTCAAGGTGCTTGTCTCTCTTTTGATCCTGTTTTTGGAAAGTGATGATATAAAAGGGGAAGGATTTCCAGCCCTATTCTTCCACTCCTCTTAATCTGTGACAAGTAGGAAATATGTGTGTAGTATTGTTGCTTCCCTGTTCTCAGGAATATCCTGAAAATGTAAATCTCAAAACCTGTATCATCTCTACATCTGTCCTTTGTTGGGGTTACAAATCTCATTTGAGGCTCCCTTTATTGGTGAAGGTAAAATGTATTAGGAAGATATAAGAATGATGAGCATTTGATAAACTTTACACATCATTGAATATGAAGAAAAATGTGTATAGACTAAAATGAGGGTCTTCCTGGGAAGAAAATAAGTGGTTTGTTGACTGACTCTCTCTTAATTGAGATTTTTTTTTTTTTTTTTTCTTACAGGCAAACTTGCTGAGTGAACTGAGTGTCTGATGATGACCAGAACAGCCTCTTCAGTACCTGTATTGATTAAATGACTAGCCATTCCATGAAACACTTTAGTTAGAAACATGTATGTATGTCAACCATACAGCTAAGAGTAGGATTGTATCAGCTAAAAGACCTGCAGCTTTACATTCACTTATACAACACAGCAATGGAAGTTTCCATGATGTATTCAGATAAATTCTATCGTGTTTCATGGCCATTTTGTACATATTTTGCAATAGATTTCTCATTAATGTAGTTTTATGATAAGTTCTGCCTCCTCACAGCTATGGATTTTTTAACATTTTACTTTTAATTTGCAATTTTAGTCTTTTTTTATCCGCATGGGAGAAAGAATACTTCCCACGTATTCCCTGCGTGTCTTAGAAGGTGACTAAAAGGGGAGGGAGCGGGTGGCTGGAAATCCTCCCCTCTCATTTTTTTTTAATTTTCCAAAAGAAGGAACAGAGAAGGGGAAATGGCGAATGGTATGAAAGCAAGAAAAAAGGAAAAGAAAAAGGAGAATTTTGTTTAAGAAAAAAAAGCAATTCACATGATATTCAAATATATATTTCACCTGCATCCAAATGTTATTCAGTGTTTGATAGTTAAATCATTATCCCTAATTCTATGGCAAATGTCTGGGAAAGATTTTCTTCACACCAGTGCTCTGAAAGAGGAATAGTCTGTAAACTGCAGATAGATTTAGAGATAGGAGAAAGTGTGAGCAGTTAATTATGTTACTTGAATGTTCTATTGGTATCATAAGCCCTTAACCCCTTCTTAGATTCTTGTACCCTGAAAAATGCAGTATTACTGAACTGTGTAAAATCTAATCAGGAACACTGGCCACAGGGCACTATATTTTTTGCTGGGACCAAACTCATTTACATGTTCAGAATCATACACCCTGAAATACACTGACCTCGCAAGATTCTTATAAATCTAAAAACATAATACGTGGTAGCAAGGTAGTGTCTAGAACAAACAAACAGTGGCCTCATTTGCATACATCAACTCTCAAGCTGTCATGTATAATGTACTGAAACCAAAAACTACCTTCTACAACAAGCCTCACAGACTACTCCATGGTTACCTTTACCTTTTCATATACCTTGGTTCAGCCCACTGCAAGTATCTCTCTCTCTCTCTCTCTCACAAAAAGTAGCGTGAAGTGGTATGATGAGGTTGAGTTGCAGGGAAGGAGTGCAAATCATTGCCTGTGTATGTAATGGTACTTGCAGTTAAAGGCAACTCAGTATCTGTAGCAACGCTGCGGTGGGAGTCAAGGCACTTGAACAGGGAGAAGGTTAGAGTGTAGGGTCGCAAAGTCCAACAGCATAAAACACAGCCATTCTTTAGCTTACATGTCTAAAGGACAAAACAATGTAAAGTCATGGGAATACAGTCAATGAAGTGTTCTTGAAGATGAATGGCAGTTGATATGGTTAAGAAAAGAATTGATTAAGTGTAGCATAGCAGTCTTTTAATATTGTAAGCTACACTTATGATTACTGCAAATCTATTTGAACAGCTACCACACACTTCTGACACATATCCTCTTTGTCAACCTCTCCTCACTCATGCTCTCCATATGTCCAAACCATTTCAGCACACCTCTTCTGCTCTCTAGTCCACACACTTCTTATCAAATCCTTCTCTTACCTTTTTATTACTTACTCGATCAAACTACCTCTCACCATATATTGTCTTCAAGCATTTCGTTTCCAACACATCAACCCTCCACATATTTTCATTTATAGCCCTTACCTTGCATCCATACAACACCGTTGGGACTACTGTACCTTCAAACATACCCATTTTTGGCATTCCAGATAACGGCCTCTCTTTCAACACATTCCTCAATGCTCCCAGAACCTAACCCAACTCCATGGGTCCATTCACTGCCATTTCCTCTCTCAGGTATCTAAAACACTCCACTTTTCAATTTTTTCCATTCAAACTCTCACTTTACTAAACCTATCCTTTGCAGTGCTGAGCTAACAACCTTGCTGTTATTTACATTTACTCTCAGCTTCTTCCTTTCACGCACTTCCAATTTCAGATGCTGATTTCTGCAGTTTTCTTTTAAATCTGCTTTTAAATCCCTCACTACCCCATCCATAAACAAATTAAACAGCAATAATGACATCGCACATCCGTGCCACAGCTCACCTTCACCTGGAGCCACTTACTCTATTCTGTGCATACTCACATACATGTGTTACACTATAAAAACTTCTTGCAGCTTCTAATACCTTTTCTTTCACGCCATACATTCGTAAGACCTTCCTGAAGACATCTCTATCAACCATATCGTATGCTTTCTCCAGGTCCATAAATACCACATACAGATCCTTCAGTTTTTCTTGAATATTTCTCATACACATTTTTTAAAGCAGACTCCTGATCTACACATTCTTTACCACTCATGAAACCACATTGTTCCTTCCCAGTGTGATGCTTTGCACATGCATTCACTCCTCATTACCATTCTCCCTTACAACTTTCTGAGTACAGTCAACAGACTTATACTTCTGTAGTTTGAACACTCACCCTTTGTCCACCCTTGCCTATATTCCAATTTTGAACTCTGTTTAGCAGCCGGAGCATCTTCAGTGGTAGGTAACTCTACCTTTTCATGTAATGAACTCTATTTACTAGTCTAGCCTTTTAGCAAAATGGTAGGAGCAATAGACAGAAGTAGTTGGTAGGAACATTTAAGCAGGAGCATTAGGTAGAAGTAGTAGGTAGGAACATTAGACAGGAGCATATTTGGTAGTAGTAGTCAATAGGGACATTGCCCTGAGTTGACCTCTGGTAGTAGCCTTAGCCTGTTAAGGGTGAGGCTACAGAGGCTAAGAAACGAAACTGGAGTTCGCTCGTTATGGAGAGTCTGGTGTAGTCACCTCCTTGAGGGAGTTCCCATTGGGAACAGGCATCAGAGATATAGATAGGTAGATAAAAGAATCATGTGTGAAATTTCTTCCCTTGACATTCAGCCTTAAGCTGAGGGAAGATATAAAAGTTGAAGGGAGTCAAATCTCATCAGTAAGGAGGATATTGATGAATTTGAAAACCAACTTTCATGCAAGTTGGTCCTGCACCTTATGCAGGATAAGGACACTGTCTTGAAGAAACTAGACTTTTCTTGCCATTCTCTTATTTTGTTTATTTATGATTGCTTTGGGACCCCAATTTGAGAAAGGGTCTTGGACCCTTTTTTTGGAGGTTCAGATCTATGCTACTTCTGGTAGCAGTGAAAAGATGAACTTAGGATTGACAAGTTCCTTGACGAGACTCTACTTCCAATGTTGCAGCCTTTCCTAGGGTGACCCCCTTACTTGTGGTGTTATGGGGAAAAAAATCCTCTAGGCCTGGTGTTTCTTAGAATTACATTTTCAGAGAATATAGATTGTAAATGGGTTTGGTTGATGACTTAATGAGCACATAAGATTTTCTATGTTGCATAGACTCTTCTGTAGAATATTCTAGTTTCAGATCTATGTTTGTCTCTTTTGTAACTTAGGGTATGCCAAAATTGGTAGACTACTTATCTGAATATAAAACACCAGGCAGTTGGGTTAGACAGTCCCCCTGCATTGATGAGTTAGAGAAACTGAGGCACTGGGTGTACAGTAATACTGTGATATGGCATGAAACTTTGACAATAATCGAGCTAATGCCCCATTTCATTTTCCTGTTTAGCCGCAACATTAGTAATAACTTGAGATGTTCTTGTGTGTTATGAAAATAGAATTCGAGTTACCAAAAGTTGAAGTGTTGTAGTATCAGCAATCTATTTTGACACTTTCCTAAGTAAATTTTCCATCTTGGTAAGGGGTTCTAGTGCAAGTAGTATTCCGTATGACAAAACTCACTGCTGTGGCTGCAGGTAACAGCTTTATTGCTTGCCAGATGTGCCATCAGTATGATTTCAAAAAGATTATTTTTATTCCTTTATCCAGGAAAAAATGCTGAAGAAAAATGGAGTTTCATGGTGATATTTTAGGGTACTTTTCTTAACATTTATTTCATATAAGACAGTCTACTGCTCTTCAGTTCAGGCAAATTGTTTTTCATTCTGTAGTTTTAAGATTTTGGTTTTGGTTTTATGCTCAGTTTTCTAACTGGTTAAGGTTTTGCCTGCTATCTTTCTCCCTCCTTCTTGCCTCACGGAAACTCACACACATATAACTATTATGTTTGCCTGTTTTTTTTAACCCAGTGAGTTGTTAGTATGGTATGAAATGAACATTACTTCCTGCTAAGTTGGCAGCCACTGACCAGGGAGGTGTGTTGTGGGTACTATTTGCCTGGGTATTTAGAGGGGTAGTGACAGCTGCTAAGTGAGCCAGCACTTCATACCTTGTCAACTTGCACTTTTTTTACCCCAAGTAGCTGTCTTTTCTTTCTGCCTCACCCACACGTAGATTGCTGGCATTTTTTTCCAAAAACATAATCTGTATTGTTGACTGGTTGGTAAGGTTATTTGATGTATGTATGATTCATGGTGAGGTGCCTGAGGATTGGCGGAATGCTTGCATAGTGCCATTGTACAAAGGCAAAGGGGATAAGAGTGAGTGCTCAAATTATAGAGGTGTAAGTTTGTTGAGTATTCCTGGTAAATTATATGGGAGGGTATTGATTGAGAGGGTGAAGGCATGTACAAAGCATCAGATTGGGGAGGAGCAGTTTGGTTTCAGAAGTGGTAGAGGATGTGTGGATCAGGTGTTTGCTTTGAAGAATGTATGTGAGAAATACTTAGAAAAGCAAATGGATTTGTATGTAGCATTTATGGATCTGGAGAAGGCATATGATAGAGTTGATAGAGATGCTCTGTGGAAGGTACTAAGAATATATGGTGTGGGAGGCAAGTTGTTAGAAGCAATGAAAAGTTTTTATCGAGGATGTAAGGCATGTGTACGTGTAGGAAGAGAGGAAAGTGATTGGTTCTCAGTGAATGTAGGTTTGCGGCAGGGGTGTGTGATGTCTCCATGGTTGTTTAATTTGTTTATGGATGGGGTTGTTAGAGAGGTGAATGCAAGAGTTTTGGAAAGGGGCAAGTATGCAGTCTGTTGGGGATGAGAGAGCTTGGGAAGTGAGTCAGTTGTTGTTCGCTGATGATACAGCGCTGGTGGCTGATTCATGTGAGAAACTGCAGAAGCTGGTGACTGAGTTTGGTAAAGTGTGTGAAAGAAGAAAATTAAGAGTAAATGTGAATAAGAGCAAGGTTATTAGGTACAGTAGGGTTGAGGGTCAAGTCAGTTGGGAGGTAAGTTTGAATGGAGAAAAACTGGAGGAAGTAAAGTGTTTTAGATATCTGGGAGTGGATCTGGCAGCGGATGGAACCATGGAAGCGGAAGTGAATCATAGGGTGGGGGAGGAGGCAAAAATGCTGGGAGCCTTAAAGAATTATTATCTCGGAAAGCAAAAATGGGTATGTTTGAAGGAATAGTGGTTCCAACTATGTTGTATGGCTGCGAGGCATGGGCTATGGGTAGAGTTGTGTGCAGGAGGATGGATGTGCTGGAAATGAGGTGTTTGAGGACAATGTGTGGTGTGAGGTGGTTTGATCGAGTAAGTAACGTAAGGGTAAGAGAGATGTGTGGAAATATAAAGAGTGTGGTTGAGAGAGCAGAAGAGGGTGTTTTGAAATGGTTTGGGCACATGGAGAGAATGAGTAAGGAAAGATTGACCAAGAGGCTATATGTGTCGGAGGTGGAGGGAACGAGAAGTGGGAGACCAAATTGGAGGTGGAAAGATGGAGTGAAAACGATTTTGAGTGAACGGGGCCTGAACATGCAGGAGGGTGAAAGGCAGGCAAGGAATAGAGTGAATTGGATCGGTGTGGTATTCTGGGGTCGACGTGCTATCAATGGATTGAATCAGGGCATGTGAATCGTCAGGGGTAAACCATGGAAAGTTGTGTGGGGCCTGGATGTGGAAAGGGAGCTGTGGTTTCGGGCATTATTACACGACAGCTAGAGACTGAGTGTGAACGAATGGGCCCTTTGTTGTCTTTTGCTAGTGCTACCTCGCACACATGAGGGGGGAGGGGGATGTTGTTCCATGTGTGGCGAGGTGGCGATGGGAATAAATAAAGGCAGACAGTATGAATTATGTACATGTGTATATATGTATATGTCTGTGTGTGTATATATATGTGTACATTGAGATGTATAGGTACGTATATTTGCGTGTGTGGATGTGTATGTATATACATGTGTATGGGGGTGGGTTGGGCCATTTCTTTCGTCTTTTTCCTTGCACTACCTCGCAAACGTGGGAGACAGCGACAAAGCAAAATAATAATAATAATAAAATAATCTTGCGCACATAACACTTAACAACATTCATTTCAACCTTGATTCTAGATTTTCTGCAGTGAGTGCTGTGTGCTAGCCTAGCCTTTTGGCAAAATGGTAGGAGCAATAGATAGAAGTAGTATATAGGAACATTAGACAGGAGAATTAAGTTGAAACAATAGGTTTTAGCTGGAAGCATTTAGTAGAAGTAGTAGATTGGAACATTGTGTAGACATTAGGCAGGGGTAGTTGGTAGGAACATTGGCTAGGAGCCTCTGAAAACACTAAGCTAGAGTTGCACTCTACCAGTGGCCTGTTAAAGGTGAGGCAGTAAGGGCTAAGAAGTGGCACTGGAGTTTACCAGTTATGGAAATTCTTTTGATGTGACTATACCCTTGAGGGAGTTCCTAAAGGGAAGAGATGTCGAGATATAGAATAGAAATAGATTTTAAAAACATATGATTGTTTATGTGCCAGGTGCAGTTTTCTTAAAAATCATCTTTCCAGCATTTTAAAAGGCAAAGTAAATGCGATCACCTATGGACAGATGGTACTGTGTTTGTCCAATTTGACCAGAAAATTCATCTCTTGGTAAGAAAGGCCTGCATCTTTGAAATGCGGTACTTGGCTACCTAGTGTACATTCATAATTGAGTGGCTCACCCGTTTACTTCTTTACTTTCTTAGAACCACATTATAACCTGTTACACAAAAACCTAAACTTGTATGAATATATTTTAAATGATTCTACTATGAAGGAGAAACATATTCCTTACTTCTTTACTGAAAATATTTATTGCTATTTTATAATAAATTAAAAAATATGCCTCAGGCACCCATGTATCTATTAATGGTAATCAAGAGCACCTTTTTGTGAACTTAATATATTTTAAATGCTTCAAGTTACCCAGTATCTTAACAATGAATTTCTTTTAGCATGCATGAGAATGTTAAAGTTTTGCCAAAAGGACCATTTTACCTCTAACAAATTTCTTGATTAACAAAGACTTTACATATAAGATGCAAAATCTTTATGATGAAATCCAGAATACATACTGACCCAAGAGTTTTGTTAACCAGGCTTTCCAACATGCATTTTATATATATATTCCTGTGCCAAAGTTAAGGAATAACTGCATATTCAACTTTAAAAGATAATAGTTTGAGCCCCATGACAAGCAAGGAAGGATGACTGTTTTGTTTCTTACTATATTTTTCAATAAAGCTGCTCACTCTTCTGATATAAACATATATTGCCAACATTCACATAAATTGACATTCTCATACAAAGGGAGAAAATCTAACCAAGACTATATATAACCTTGGATTTTTCTTGATTTTTTCCAAAAAATAGATTTTCCTCAAAATTTCAGCATAGATGCTTTTACCTCTGCTGAATAAGAATCTGTGGTCAAAACCTTAAAATTCTTGTAATTAGTCGAGTGATTAGCATATTGATATAATTATAATTAATATCAAGTATGTAATTAAGCGATTAATTTTACGAAATGCAGTCTTTTGACTCGATATCCATAATCACCATATAGAATTGCACTTATACCCAGATTTTCAGTAAAATCTGAACAAGTTGAAAATATGAACTAAATTTTTCTTGATTTTTTCAAAAAATAGATTTTCCTCAAAATTTCAGCATAGATGCTTTTACCTCTGCTCAATAAGAATTTGTGGTCAAAACCTTAAAATTCGTGCAATTAGTCTAGTGATTAGCATACTAATATAATTATTAATCATATTACGTAATTAAGCGCTTAATTTTATGAAATGCAGTCTTTTTCCTCGATATCATTAATAAGCATAGAGAGTTGCACTTATACCCAGATTTTCATTAAAATCTGAACAAGTTCAAAATCTGAGCCAAATTTTATCCAAGGCTATAACCTGGCATTTTTCTTGATTTTTTTCAAAAAATAGATTTTCCTCAAAATTTCAGCATAGATGCTTTTACCTCTGCTCAATAACAATCTATGGTCAAATCCTTAAAATTCGTGCAATTAGTCGAGTGATTAGCATAATATAATTATTATTCGTATCAAGTATGTAATTAAGCGCTTAATTTTATAAAATGCAGTCTTTTGACTCGATATCCTTAATAAGCATAGAGAATTGCACTTATGCCCAGATTTTCATTAAAATCTGAACAAGTTGAAAATCTGAGCCAAATTTTATCTTAGGATTTTCTTGATTTTTTTCAAAAAATAGATTTACCTCAAAATTTCAGCATAGATTCTTTTACGTCTGCTCAATAAGAATCTCTGGTCAAAACCTTAAAATTCATGCAATTAGTCGAGTGATTAGCATACTAATATAATTATTATTCATATTAAGTATGTAATTAAGCGCTTAATTTTATGAAATGCAGTCTTTTGACTCGATATCATTAATAAGCATAGAGAATTGCACTTATACCCAGATTGTCATTAAAATCTGAACAAGTTGAAAATCTGAGCCAAATTTTATCCAAGGCTATAGCCTGGGATTTTTCTTGTTTTTTTTCAAAACATAGATTTTCCTCAAAATGTCAGCATAGATGCTTTTACCTCTCTTGAATAACAATCTGTGGTCAAAACCTTAATATTCGTGTAATTAGTCGAGTGATTAGCATATTAATGCAATTATAATTAATATCAAGTATGTAATTAAGCGATTCATTTTACGAAATGCAGTCTTTTGACTCGATTTCCTTAATTACCATATAGAATTGCACTTTTACCCAGATTGTCATTAAAATCTGAAAGAGTTGAAAATCTGAGCGAAATTTTATCCAATGCTTGGATTTTTCTTGATTTTTTTTTCAAAAAATAGATTTTCCTCAAAATTTCAACATAGATGCTTTTACCTCTGCTCAATAAGAATCTGTGGTCAAAACCTTAAAATACGTGCAATTAGTCGACTGATTAGTATATTAATATAATCATATTTAATATCAAGTATGTAATTAAGCGCTTAATTTTAGGAAATGGAATCTTTTGACTCGATATCCTTAATCACCATATAGAATTACACTTATACCCAGATTTTCATTAAAATCTGAACAAGTTGAAAATCTGAGCCAAATTTTATCCAAGTAGCCTGGGATTTTTCTTGTTTTTTTCAAAAAAATAGATTTTCCTCAAAATGTCAGCATAGATGCTTTTACCTCTCTTGAATAAGAATCTGTGGTCAAAACCTTAAAATTCGTGTAATTAGTCGAGTGATTAGCATATTAATACAATTATAATTAATATCAAGTATGTAATTAAGCGCTTAATTTTACGAAATGCAATCTTTTGACTCGATATCCTTAATCACCATATAGAATTACACTTATACCCAGATTTTCATTAAAATCTGAACAAGTTGAAAATCTGAGCCAAATTTTATCCAAGGCTATAGCCTGGGATTTTTCTTGTTTTTTTCAAAAAAATAGATTTTCCTCAAAATGTCAGCATAGATGCTTTTACCTCTCGTGAATAAGAATCTGTGGTCAAAACCTTAAAATTCGTGTAATTAGTCGAGTGATTAGCATATTAATATAATTACAATTAATATCAAATATGTAATTAAGCGCTTAATTTTACGAAATGCAGTCTTTTGACTCGATATCCTTAATCACCATATAGAATTGCACTTATACCCAGATTGTCATTAAAATCTGAACAAGTTGAAAATCTGAGCCAAATTTTATCCAAGGATTTTTCTTGATTTTTTCAAAAAATAGATTTTCCTCAAAATGTCAGCATAGATGCTTTTACCTCTGCTCAATAAGAATTTGTGGTCAAAACCTTAAAATTCGTGCAATTAGTCGAGTGATTAGCATACTAATATAATTATTAATCATATTACGTAATTAAGCGCTTAATTTTATGAAATGCAGTCTTTTTCCTCGATATCATTAATAAGCATAGAGAGTTGCACTTATTCCCAGATTTTCATTAAATTCTGAACAAGTTCAAAATCTGATCCAAATTTTATCCAAGGCTATAACCTGGCATTTTTCTTGATTTTTTTCAAAAAATAGATTTTCCTCAAAATTTCAGCATAGATGCTTTTACCTCTGCTCAATAAGAATTTGTGGTCAAAACCTTAAAATTCGTGCAATTAGTCGAGTGATTAGCATACTAATATAATTATTAATCATATTATGTAATTAAGCGCTTAATTTTATGAAATGCAGTCTTTTTCCTCGATATCATTAATAAGCATAGAGAGTTGCACTTATACCCAGATTTTCATTGAATTCTGAACAAGTTCAAAATCTGAGCCAAATTTTATCCAAGGCTATAGCCTGGCATTTTTCTTGATTTTTTTCAAAAAATAGATTTTCCTCAAAATTTCAGCATAGATGCTTTTACCTCTGCTCAATAACAATCTATGGTCAAATCCTTAAAATTCGTGCAATTAGTCGAGTGATTAGCATAATAATATAATTATTATTCGTATTAAGTATGTAATTAAGCGCTTAATTTTATAAAATGCAGTCTTTTGACTCGATATCCTTAATAAGCATAGAGAATTGCACTTATACCCAGATTTTCATTAAAATCTGAACAGTTGAAAATCTGAGCCAAATTTTATCTTAGGATTTTCTTGATTTTTTTTCAAAAAATAGATTTACCTCAAAATTTCAGCATAGATGCTTTTACCTCTGCTCAATAAGAATCTCTGGTCAAAACCTTAAAATTCATGCAATTAGTCGAGTGATTAGCATACTAATATAATTATTATTCATATTAAGTATGTAATTAAGCGCTTAATTTTATGAAATGCAGTCTTTTGACTCGATATCCTTAATAAGCATAGAGAATTGCACTTATACCCAGATTTTCATTAAAATCTGAACAAGTTGAAAATCTGAGCCAAATTTTATCCAAGGCTATAGCCTGGGATTTTTCTTGTTTTTTCAAAAAAATAGATTTTCCTCAAAATGTCAGCATAGATGCTTTTACCTCTCGTGTATAAGAATCTGTGGTCAAAACCTTAAAATTCGTGTAATTAGTCGAGTGATTAGCATATTAATATAATTACAATTAATATCAAGTATGTAATTAAGCGCTTAATTTTTCGAAATGCAGTCTTTTGACTCGATATCCTTAATCACCATATAGAATTGCACTTATACCCAGATTTTCATTAAAATCTGAACAAGTTGAAAATCTGAGCCAAATTTTATCCAAGGCTTGGATTTTTCTTGTTTTTTTTCAAAAAATAGATTTTCCTCAAAATGTCAGCATAGATGCTTTTACCTCTCTTGAATAAGAATCTGTGGTCAAAACCTTAAAATTCGTGTAATTAGTCGAGTGATTAGCATATTAATACAATTATAATTAATATCAAGTATGTAATTAAGCGCTTAATTTTACGAAATGCAATCTTTTGACTCGATATCCTTAATCACCATATAGAATTACACTTATACCCAGATTTTCATTAAAATCTGAACAAGTTGAAAATCTGAGCCAAATTTTATCCAAGGCTATAGCCTGGGATTTTTCTTAATTTTTTTTCAAAAATAGATTTTCCACAAAATGTCAGCATAGATGCTTTTACCTCTCGTGAATAAGAATCTGTGGTCAAAACCTTAAAATTCGTGTAATTAGTCGAGTGATTAGCATATTAATATAATTACAATTAATATCAAATATGTAATTAAGCGCTTAATTTTTCGAAATGCAGTCTTTTGACTCGATATCCTTAATCACCATATAGAATTGCACTTATACCCAGATTGTCATTAAAATCTGAACAAGTTGAAAATCTGAGCCAAATTTTATCCAAGGATTTTTCTTGATTTTTTCAAAAAATAGATTTTCCTCAAAATTTCAGCATAGATGCTTTTACCTCTGCTCAATAAGAATCTGTAGTCAAAACCTTAAAATTCGTGCAATTAGTCGAGTGATTAGCATACTAATATAATTATTAATCATATTACGTAATTAAGCGCTTAATTTTATGAAATGCAGTCTTTTTCCTCGATATCATTAATAAGCATAGAGAGTTGCACTTATACCCAGATTTTCATTAAAATCTGAACAAGTTCAAAATCTGAGCCAAATTTTATCCAAGGCTATAAACTGGCATTTTTCTTGATTTTTTTCAAAAAAGTAGATTTTCCTCAAAATTTCAGCATAGATGCTTTTACCTCTGCTCAATAACAATCTATGGTCAAATCCTTAAAATTCGTGCTATTAGTCGAGTGATTAGCATAATAATATAATTATTATTCGTATTAAGTATGTAATTAAGCGCTTAATTTTATAAAATGCAGTCTTTTGACTCGATATCCTTAATAAGCATAGAGAATTGCACTTATACCCAGATTTTCATTAAAATCTGAACAAGTTGAAAATCTGAGCCAAATTTTATCTTAGGATTTTCTTGATTTTTTTCAAAAAATAGATTTACCTCAAAATTTCAGCATAGATGCTTTTACCTCTGCTCAATAAGAATCTCTGGTCAAAACCTTAAAATTCATGCAATTAGTCGAGTGATTAGCATACTAATATAATTATTATTCATATTAAGTATGTAATTAAGCGCTTAATTTTATGAAATGCAGTCTTTTGACTCGATATCATTAATAAGCATAGAGAATTGCACTTATACCCAGATTTTCATTAAAATCTGAACAAGTTGAAAATCTGAGCCAAATTTTATCCAAGGCTATAGCCTGGGATTTTTCTTGTTTTTTCAAAAAAATAGATTTTCCTCAAAATGTCAGCATAGATGCTTTTACCTCTCGTGTATAAGAATCTGTGGTCAAAACCTTAAAATTCGTGTAATTAGTCGAGTGATTAGCATATCAATATAATTACAATTAATATCAAATATGTAATTAAGCGCTTAATTTTTCGAAATGCAGTCTTTTGACTCGATATCCTTAATCACCATATAGAATTGCACTTATACCCAGATTGTCATTAAAATCTGAACTAGTTGAAAATCTGAGCCAAATTTTATCCAAGGATTTTCTTGATTTTTTCAAAAAATAGATTTTCCTCAAAATGTCAGCATAGATGCTTTTACCTCTCTTGAATAACAATCTGTGGTCAAAACCTTAATATTCGTGTAATTAGTCGAGTGATTAGCATATTAATACAATTATAATTAATATCAAGTATGTAATTAAGCGCTTAATTTTACGAAATGCAGTCTTTTGACTCGATATCCTTAATCACCATATAGAATTGCACTTATACCCAGATTGTCATTAAAATCTGAACAAGTTGAAAATCTGAGCCAAATTTTATCCAAGGATTTTTCTTGTTTTTTTCAAAAAATAGATTTTCCTCAAAATGTCAGCATAGATGCTTTTACCTCTCGTGTATAAGAATCTGTGGTCAAAACCTTAAAATTCGTGTAATTAGTCGAGTGATTAGCATATTAATATAATTACAATTAATATCAAATATGTAATTAAGCGCTTAATTTTTCGAAATGCAGTCTTTTGACTCGATATCCTTAATCACCATATAGAATTGCACTTATACCCAGATTTTCATTAAAATCTGAACAAGTTGAAAATCTGAGCCAAATTTTATCCAAGGCTATAGCCTGGGATTTTTCTTAATTTTTTTTCAAAAATAGATTTTCCACAAAATTTCAGCATAGATGCTTTTACCTCTCGTGAATAAGAATCTGTGGTCAAAACCTTAACTTTCGTGTAATTAGTCGAGTGATTAGCATATTAATATAATTACAATTAATATCAAATATATAATTAAGCGCTTAATTTTACGAAATGCAGTCTTTTGACTCGATATCCTTAATCACCATATAGAATTGCACTTATACCCAGATTGTCATTAAAATCTGAACAAGTTGAAAATCTGAGCTAAATTTTATCCACGTATTTTTCTTGATTTTTTCAAAAAATAGATTTTCCTCAAAATGTCAGCATAGATGCTTTTACCTCTGCTCAATAAGAATTTGTGGTCAAAACCTTAAAATTCGTGCAATTAGTCTAGTGATTAGCATACTAATATAATTATTAATCATATTATGTAATTAAGCGCTTAATTTTATGAAATGCAGTCTTTTTCCTCGATATCATTAATAAGCATAGAGAGTTGCACTTATACCCAGATTTTCATTAAATTCTGAACAAGTTCAAAATCTGAGCCAAATTTTATCCAAGGCTATAACCTGGCATTTTTCTTGATTTTTTTCAAAAAATAGATTTTCCTCAAAATTTCAGCATAGATGCTTTTACCTCTGCTCAATAACAATCTATGGTCAAATCCTTAAAATTCGTGCAATTAGTCGAGTGATTAGCATAATATAATTATTATTCGTATTAAGTATGTAATTAAGCGCTTAATTTTATAAAATGCAGTCTTTTGACTCGATATCCTTAATAAGCATAGAGAATTGCACTTATACCCAGATTTTCATTAAAATCTGAACAAGTTGAAAATCTGAGCCAAATTTTATCTTAGGATTTTCTTGATTTTTTTCAAAAGATAGATTTACCTCAAAATTTCAGCATAGATGCTTTTACCTCTGCTCAATAAGAATCTCTGGTCAAAACCTTAAAATTCATGCAATTAGTCGAGTGATTAGCATACTAATATAATTATTATTCATATTAAGTATGTAATTAAGCGCTTAATTTTATGAAATGCAGTCTTTTGACTCGATATCATTAATAAGCATAGAGAATTGCACTTATACCCAGATTTTCATTAAAATCTGAACAAGTTGAAAATCTGAGCCAAATTTTATCCAAGGCCTATAGCCAGGGATTTTTCTTGTTTTTTCAAAAAAATAGATTTTCCTCAAAATGTCAGCATAGATGCTTTTACCTCTCGTGTATAAGAATCTGTGGTCAAAACCTTAAAATTCGTGTAATTAGTCGAGTGATTAGCATATTAATATAATTACAATTAATATCAAATATGTAATTAAGCGCTTAATTTTTCGAAATGCAGTCTTTTGACTCGATATCCTTAATCACCATATAGAATTGCACTTATACCCAGATTGTCATTAAAATCTGAACAAGTTGAAAATCTGAGCCAAATTTTATCCAAGGCTTGGGATTTTTCTTAATTTTTTTTCAAAAAATAGATTTTCCACAAAATTTCAGCATAGATGCTTTTACCTCTCGTGAATAAGAATCTGTGGTCAAAACCTTAAAATTCGTGTAATTAGTCGAGTGATTAGCATATTAATATAATTATAATTAATATCAAGTATGTAATTAAGCACTTAATTTTACGAAATGCAATCTTTTGACTCGATATCCTTAATCACCATATAGAATTGCACTTTTACCCAGATTGTCATTAAAATCTGAAAGAGTTGAAAATCTGAGCGAAATTTTATCCAATGCTTGGATTTTTCTTTTTTTTTTTCAAAAAATAGATTTTCCTCAAAATTTCAGCATAGATGCTTTTACCTCTGCTGAATAAGAATCTGTGGTCAAAACCTTAAAATTCGTGTAATTAGTCGAGTGATTAGCATATTAATATAATTATATTAATATCAAGTATGTAATTAAGCGCTTAATTTTAGGAAATGGAATCTTTTGACTCGATATCCTTAATCACCATATAGAATTACACTTATACCCAGATTTTCATTAAAATCTGAACAAGTTGAAAATCTGAGCCAAATTTTATCCCAGGGATTTTTCTTGTTTTTTTTCAAAAAAATAGATTTTCCTCCAAATGTCAGCATAGATGCTTTTATCTCTCTTGAATAAGAATCTGTGGTCAAAGCCTTAAAATTCGTGTAATTAGTCGAGTGATTAGCATATTAATACAATTATAATTAATATCAAGTATGTAATTAAGCGCTTAATTTTACGAAATGCAATCTTTTGACTCGATATCCTTAATCACCATATAGAATTACACTTATACCCAGATTTTCATTAAAATCTGAACAAGTTGAAAATCTGAGCCAAATTTTATCCAAGGCTATAGCCTGGGATTTTTCTTGTTTTTTCAAAAAAATAGATTTTCCTCAAAATGTCAGCATAGATGCTTTTACCTCTCGTGTATAAGAATCTGTGGTCAAAACCTTAAAATTCGTGTAATTAGTTGAGTGATTAGCATATTAATATAATTACAATTAATATCAAATATGTAATTAAGCGCTTAATTTTTCGAAATGCAGTCTTTTGACTCGATATCCTTAATCACCATATAGAATTGCACTTATACCCAGATTGTCATTAAAATCTGAACAAGTTGAAAATCTGAGCCAAATTTTATCCAAGGATTTTTCTTGATTTTTTCAAAAAATAGATTTTCCTCAAAATGTCAGCATAGATGCTTTTACCTCTCCTCAATAAGAATCTGTGGTCAAAACCTTAAAATTCGTGCAATTAGTCGAGTGATTAGCATACTAATATAATTATTAATCATATTACGTAATTAAGCGCTTAATTTTATGAAATGCAGTCTTTTTCCTCGATATCATTAATAAGCATAGAGAGTTGCACTTATACCCAGATTTTCATTAAAATCTGAACAAGTTCAAAATCTGAGCCAAATTTTATCCAAGGCTATAAACTGGCATTTTTCTTGATTTTTTTCAAAAAATAGATTTACCTCAAAATTTCAGCATAGATGCTTTTCCCTCTGCTCAATAAGAATCTCTGGTCAAAACCTTAAAATTCATGCAATTAGTCGAGTGATTAGCATACTAATATAATTATTATTCATATTAAGTATGTAATTAAGCGCTTAATTTTATGAAATGCAGTCTTTTGACTCGATATCATTAATAAGCATAGAGAATTGCACTTATACCCAGATTTTCATTAAAATCTGAACAAGTTGAGAATCTGAGCCGAATTTTATCCAAGGCTATAGCCTGGGATTTTTCTTGTTTTTTTTCAAAAAATAGATTTTCCTCAAAATGTCAGCATAGATGCTTTTACCTCCCTTGAATAACAATCTGTGGTCAAAACCTTAATATTCGTGTAATTAGTCGAGTGATTAGCATATTAATACAATTATAATTAATATCAGTATGTAATTAAGCGATTAATTTTACGAAATACTGTCTTTTGACTCGATTTCCTTAATCACCATATAGAATTGCACTTTTACCCAGATTGTCATTAAAATATGAAAGAGTTGAAAATCTGAGCGAAATTTTATCCAATGCTTGGATTTTTCTTGATTTTTTTTTCAAAAAATAGATTTTCCTCAAAATTTCAACATAGATGCTTTTACCTCTGCTCAATAAGAATCTGTGGTCAAAACCCTAAAATACGTGCAATTAGTCGACTGATTAGTATATTAATATAATCATATTTAATATCAAGTATGTAATTAAGCGCTTAATTTTAGGAAATGGAATCTTTTGACTCGATATCCTTAATCACAATATAGAATTACACTTATACCCAGATTTTCATTAAAATCTGAACAAGTTGAAAATCTGAGCCAAATTTTATCCAAGGCTATAGCCTGGGATTTTTCTTGTTTTTTTCAAAAAAATAGATTTTCCTCAAAATGTCAGCATAGATGCTTTTACCTCTCTTGAATAAGAATCTGTGGTCAAAACCTTAAAATTCGTTTAATTAGTCGAGTGATTAGCATATTAATACAATTATAATTAATATCAAGTATGTAATTAAGCGATTCATTTTACGAAATGCAGTCTTTTGACTCGATTTCCTTAATCACCATATAGAATTGCACTTTTACCCAGATTGTCATTTAAATCTGAAAGAGTTGAAAATCTGAGCGAAATTTATCCTATGCTTGGATTTTTCTTGATTTTTTTTTTTCAATAAATAGATTTTCCTCAAAATTTCAACATAGATGCTTCTACCTGTGCTCAATAAGAATCTGTGGTCAAAACCTTAAAATACATGCAATTAGTCGACTGATTAGTATATTAACATAATCATATTTGATATCAAGTATGTAATTAAGCGCTTAATTTTAGGAAATGGAATCTTTTGACTCGATATCCTTAATCACCATATAGAATTACACTTATACCCAGATATTCATTAAAATCTGAACAAGTTGAAAATCTGAGCCAAATTTTATCCAAGGCTATAGCCTGGGATTTTTCTTGTTTTTTTCAAAAAAATAGATTTTCCTCAAAATGTCAGCATAGATGCTTTTACCTCTCTTGAATAAGAATCTGTGGTCAAAACCTTAAAATTCGTGTAATTAGTCGAGTGATTAGCATATTAATACAATTATAATTAATATCAAGTATGTAATTAAGCGCTTAATTTTACGAAATGGAATCTTTTGACTCGATATCCTTAATCACCATATAGAATTACACTTATACCCAGATTTTCATTAAAATCTGAACAAGTTGAAAATCTGAGCCAAATTTTATCCAAGGCTGGGATTTTTCTTGATTTTTTTCAAAAAATAGATTTTCCTCAAAATGTCAGCATAGATGCTTTTACCTCTCTTGAATAAGAATCTGTGGTCAAAACCTTAAAATTCGTGTAATTAGTCGAGTGATTAGCATATTAATACAATTATAATTAATATCAAGTATGTAATTAAGCGCTTAATTTTACGAAATGCAGTCTTTTGACTCGATATCCTTAATCACCATATAGAATTGCACTTATACCCAGATTTTCATAAAAATCTGAAAGTTGAAAATCTGAGCGAAATTTTATCCAATGCTTGGATTTTTCTTTTTTTTTTTTTTCAAAAAATAGATTTTCCTCAAAATTTCAACATAGATGCTTTTACCTCTGCTCAATAAGAATCTGTGGTCAAAACCTTAAAATACGTGCAATTAGTCGACTGATTAGTATATTAATATAATCATATTTAATATCAAGTATGTAATTAAGCGCTTAATTTTAGGAAATGGAATCTTTTGACTCGATATCCTTAATCACCATATAGAATTACACTTATACCCAGATTTTCATTAAAATCTGAACAAGTTGAAAATCTGAGCCAAATTTTATCCAAGGCTATAGCCTTGGATTTTTCTTGTTTTATTCAAAAAAATAGATTTTCCTCCAAATGTCAGCATAGATGCTTTTACCTCTCTTGAATAAGAATCTGTGGTCAAAACCTTAAAATTCGTGTAATTAGTCGAGTGATTAGCATATTAATACAATTATAATTAATATCAAGAATGTAATTAAGTGCTTGATTTTACGAAATGCAATCTTTTGACTCGATATCCTTAATCACCATATAGAATTACACTTATGCCCAGATTTTCATTAAAATCTGAACAAGTTGAAAATCTGAGCGAAATTTATCCAATGCTTGGATTTTTCTTGATTTTTTTTTTTCAAAAAATAGATTTTCCTCAAAATTTCAACATAGATGCTTTTACCTCTGCTCAATAAGAATCTGTGGTCAAAACCTTAAAATACATGCAATTAGTCGACTGATTAGTATATTAACATAATCATATTTAATATCAAGTATGTAATTAAGCGCTTAATTTTAGGAAATGGAATCTTTTGACTCGATATCCTTAATCACCATATAGAATTACACTTATACCCAGATATTCATTAAAATCTGAACAAGTTGAAAATCTGAGCCAAATTTTATCCAAGGCCTGGGATTTTTCTTGTTTTTTTCAAAAAAATAGATTTTCCTCAAAATGTCAGCATAGATGCTTTTACCTCTCTTGAATAAGAATCTGTGGTCAAAACCTTAAAATTCGTGTAATTAGTCGAGTGATTAGCATATTAATACAATTATAATTAATATCAAGTATGTAATTAAGCGCTTAATTTTACGAAATGCAGTCTTTTGACTCGATATCCTTAATCACCATATAGAATTACACTTATACCCAGATTGTCATTAAAATCTGAACAAGTTGAAAATCTGAGCCAAATTTTATCCAAGGATTTTTCTTGATTTTTTCAAAAAATAGATTTTCCTCAAAATTTCAGCATAGATGCTTTTACCTCTGCTCAATAAGAATTTGTGGTCAAAACCTTAAAATTCGTGCAATTAGTCGAGTGATTAGCATACTAATATAATTATTAATCATATTACGTAATTAAGCGCTTAATTTTATGAAATGCAGTCTTTTTCCTCGATATCATTAATAAGCATAGAGAGTTGCACTTATACCCAGATTTTCATTAAAATCTGAACAAGTTCAAAATCTGAGCCAAATTTTATCCAAGGCTATAACCTGGCATTTTTCTTGATTTTTTTCAAAAAATAGATTTTCCTCAAAATTTCAGCATAGATGCTTTTACCTCTGCTCAATAACAATCTATGGTCAAATCCTTAAAATTCGTGCAATTAGTCGAGTGATTAGCATAATAATATAATTATTATTCGTATTAAGTATGTAATTAAGCGCTTAATTTTATAAAATGCAGTCTTTTGACTCGATATCCTTAATAAGCATAGAGAATTGCACTTATACCCAGATTTTCATTAAAATCTGAACAAGTTGAAAATCTGAGCCAAATTTTATCTTAGGATTTTCTTGATTTTTTTCAAAAAATAGATTTACCTCAAAATTTCAGCATAGATGCTTTTACCTCTGCTCAATAAGAATCTCTGGTCAAAACCTTAAAATTCATGCAATTAGTCGAGTGATTAGCATACTAATATAATTATTATTCATATTAAGTATGTAATTAAGCGCTTAATTTTATGAAATGCAGTCTTTTGACTCGATATCATTAATAAGCATAGAGAATTGCACTTATACCCAGATTTTCATTAAAATCTGAACAAGTTGAAAATCTGAGCCAAATTTTATCCAAGGCCTATAGCCTGGGATTTTTCTTGTTTTTTCAAAAAAATAGATTTTCCTCAAAATGTCAGCATGGATGCTTTTACCTCTCGTGTATAAGAATCTGTGGTCAAAACCTTAAAATTCGTGTAATTAGTCGAGTGATTAGCATATTAATATAATTACAATTAATATCAAATATGTAATTAAGCGCTTAATTTTTCGAAATGCAGTCTTTGGACTCGATATCCTTAATCACCATATAGAATTGCACTTATACCCAGATTGTCATTAAAATCTGAAAGAGTTGAAAATCTGAGCGAAATTTTATCCAATGCTTGGATTTTTCTTGATTTTTTTTTCAAAAAATAGATTTTCCTCAAAATTTCAACATAGATGCTTTTACCTCTGCTCAATAAGAATCTGTGGTCAAAACCTTAAAATACGTGCAATTAGTCGACTGATTAGTATATTAATATAATCATATTTAATATCAAGTATGTAATTAAGCGCTTAATTTTAGGAAATGGAATCTTTTGACTCGATATCCTTAATCACCATATAGAATTACACTTATACCCAGATTTACATTAAAATCGGTAGGAGCAATAGACAGAAGTAGTTGGTAGGAACATTTAAGCAGGAACATTAGGTAGAAGTAGTAGGTAGGAACATTAGACAGGAGCATATTAGGTAGTAGTAGTCAATAGGGACATTGCCCTGAGTTGACCCCTGGTAGTAGCCTTAGCCTGTTAAGGGTGAGGCTACAAAGGCTAAGAAACGATACTGGAGTTCGCTCGTTATGGAGAGTTTGGTGTAGTCATCCCCTTGAGGGAGTTCCCATTGGGAACAGGCATCAGAGATATAGATAGGTAGATAGAAGAATCATGTGTGAAATTTCTTCCCTTGACATTCAGCCTTAAGCTGAGGGAAGATATAAAAGTTGAAGGGAGTCAAATCTCATCAGTAAGGAGGATATTGAAGAATTTGAAAACCAAGTTTCATGCAAGTAGGTCCTGCAGCTTATGCAGGATAAGGACACTGTCTTGAAGAAACTAGACTTTTCTTGCCATTCTCTTATTTTGTTTATTTATGATTGCTTTGGGACCCCAATTTGAGAAAGGGTCTTGGACCCTTTTTTTGGAGGTTCAGATCTATGCTACTTCTGGTAGCAGTGAAAAGATGAACTTAGGATTGACATGTTCCTTGACGAGACTCTACTTCCAATGATGCAGCCTTTCCTAGGGTGACCGACCCCCTTACTTGTGGTGTTATGGGGAAAAAAATCCTCTAGGCATGGTGTTTCTTAGAATTACATTTTCAGAGAATATAGATTGTAAATGAGTTTGGTTGATGACTTAATGAGCACATAAGATTTTCTATGTTGCATAGACTCTTCTGTAGAATATTCTAGTTTCAGATCTATGTTTGTCTTTTTTGTAACTTAGGGTACGCCAAAATTGGTAGACTACTTATCTGAATATAAAACACCAGGCAGTTGGGTTGGACAGTCCACCTGCATTGATGAGTTAGAGAAACTGAGGCACTGGGTATACAGTAATACTGTGATATGGCATGAAACTTTGACAGTAATCGAGCTAATGCCCCATTTCATTTTCCTGTTTAGCCGCAACATTAGTAATAACTTGAGATGTTCTTGTGTGTTATGAAAATAGAATTCAAGTTACCAAAAGCTGAAGTGTTGTAGTATCAGCAATCTATTTTAACACTTTCTTAAGTAAATTTTCCATCTTGGTAAGGGGTTCTAGTGCAAGTAGTATTCCATATGACCAAACTCACTGCTGTGGCTGCAGGTAACAGCTTTATTGCTTGCCAGATGTGCCATCAGTATTATTTCAAAAAGATTATTTTTATTCCTTTATCCAGGAAAAAATGCTGAAGAAAAATGGAGTTTCATGGTGATATTTTAGGGTACTTTTCTTAACATTTATTTCAGATAAGACAGTCTACTGCTCTTCAGTTAAGGCAAATTGTTTTTCATTCTGAAGTTTTAAGATTTTGGTTTTGGTTTTATGCTCAGTTTTCTAACTGGTTAAGGGTTTGCCTGCTATCTTTCTCCCTCCTTCTTGCCTCACGGAAACTCACACACATATAAATATTATGTTTGCCTGTTTTTTAACCCAGTGAGTTGTTAGTATGGTATGAAATGAACATTACTTCCTGCTAAGGTGGCAGCCCGCTGACCAGGGAGGTGTGTTGCGAGTACTATTTGCCTGGGTATTTAGAGGGGTAGTGACAGCTGCTAAGTGAGCCAGCACTTCATACGTTGTCAACTTGCACTTTTTTTACCCCAAGTAGCTGTCTTTTCTTTCTGCCTCACCCGCACGTAGATTGCTGGCATTTTTTTCCAAAAACATAATCTGTATTGTTGACTGGTTGGTAAGGTTATTTAATGTATGTATGATTCATGGTGAGGTGCCTGAGGATTGGCGGAATGCTTGCATAGTGCCATTGTACAAAGGCAAAGGGGATAAGAGTGAGTGCTCAAATTACAGAGGTATAAGTTTGTTGAGTATTCCTGGTAAATTATATGGGAGGGTATTGATTGAGAGGGTGAAGGCATGTACAGAGAGCATCAGATTGGGGAAGAGCAGTGTGGTTTCAGAAGTGGTAGAGGATGTGTGGATCAGGTGTTTGCTTTGAAGAATGTATGTGAGAAATACTTAGAAAAGCAAATGGATTTGTATGTAGCATATATGGATCTGGAGAAGGTATATGATAGAGTTCATAGAGATGCTCTGTGGAAGGTACTAAGAATATATGGTGTGGGAGGCAAGTTGTTAGAAGCAGTGAAAAGTTTTTATCGAGGATGTAAGGCATGTGTACATATAGGAAGAGAGGAAAGTGATTGGTTCTCAGTGAATGTAGGTTTGCGGCAGGGGTGTGTGATATCTCCATGGTTGTTTAATTTGTTTATGGATGGGGTTATTAGGGAGGTGAATGCAAGAGTTTTGGAAAGAGGGGCAAGTATGCAGTCTGTTGGGGATAAGAGAGCTTGGGAAGTGAGTCAGTTGTTGTTCGCTGATGATACAGCGCTGGTGGCTGATTCATGTGAGAAACTGCAGAAGCTGGTGACTGAGTTTGGTAAAGTGTGTGAAAGAAGAAAGTTAAGAGTAAATGTGAATAAGAGCAAGGTTATTAGGTACAGTAGGGTTGAGGGTCAAGTCAGTTGGGAGGTAAGTTTGAATGGAGAAAAACTGGAGGAAGTAAAGTGTTTTAGATATCTGGGAGTGGATCTGGCAGCGGATGGAACCATGGAAGTGGAAGTGGATCATAGGGTGGGGGAGGGGGTGAAAATCCTGGTAGCCTTGAAGAATGTGTGGAAGTTGAGAACATTATCTCGGAAAGCAAAAATGGGTATGTTTGAAGGAATAGTGGTTCCAACTATGTTGTATGGCTGCGAGGCGTGGGCTATGGATAGAGTTGTGTGCAGGAGGGTGGATGTGCTGGAAATGAGATGTTTGAGGACAATATGTGGTGTGAGGTGGTTTGATCGAGTAAGTAATGTAAGGGTAAGAGAGATGTGTGGAAATAAAAAGAGTGTGGTTGAGAGAGCAGAAGAGGGTGTTTTGAAATGGTTTGGGCACATGGAGAGAATGAGTAAGGGAAGATTGACCAAGAGGATATATGTGTCGGAGGTGGAGGGAACGAGAAGTGGGAGACCAAATTGGAGGTGGAAAGATGGAGTGAAAAAGATTTTGAGTGAACGGGGCCTGAACATGCAGGAGGGTGAAAGGCGGGCAAGGAATAGATTGAATTGGATCGATGTGGTATTCCGGGGTCGACGTGCTATCAATGGATTGAATCAGGGCATGTGAAGCATCTGGGGTAAACCATGGAAAGTTGTGTGGGGCCTGGATGTGGAAAGGGAGCTGTGGTTTCGGGCATTATTACATGACAGCTAGAGACTGAGTGTGAACGAATGGGGCCTTTGTTGTCTTTTCCTAGCGCTACCTCGCACACATGAGGGGGGAGGGGGATGTTATTCCATGTGTGGCGAGATGGCGATGGGAATAAATAAAGGCAGACAGTATGAATTATGTACATGTGTATATATGTATATGTCTGTGTGTGTATATATATATGTGTACATTGAGATGTATAGGTATGTATATTTGCGTGTGTGGACGTGTATGTATATACATGTGTATGGGGGTTGGTTGGGCCATTTCTTTCATGTTTCCTAGCGCTACCTCGCAAACGTGGGAGACAGCGACAAAGCAAAATAATAATAATAATAAAATAATCTTGTCGCACATAACACTTAACAACATTCATTTCAACCTTGATTCTAGATTTTTCTGCAGTGAGTGCTGTGTGCTAGCCTAGCCTTTTGGCAAAATGGTAGGAGCAATAGATAGAAGTGGTATATAGGAACATTAGACAGGAGAATTAAGTTGAAACAATAGGTTTTAGCTGGAAGCATTTAGTAGAAGTAGTAGATTGGAACATTGTGTAGACATTAGGTAGGGGTAGTTGGTAGGAACATCGGTTAGGAGCCTCTGAAAACACTAAGCTAGAGTTGCACTCTACCAGTGGCCTGTTAAAGGTGAGGCAGTAAGGGCTAAGAAGTGGCACTGGAGTTTACCAGTTATGGAAATTCTTTTGATGTGACTGTACCCTTGAGGGAGTTCCTAAAGGGAAGAGATGTCAAGAGATATAGAATAGAAATAGATTTTAAAAACATATGATTGTTTATGTGCCAAGTGCACTTTTCTTAAAAATTATCTTTCCAGCATTTTAAAAGGTAAAGTAAATGTGATTACCTATGGACAGATGGTACTGTGTTTGTCCAATTTGACCAGAAAATTCATCTCTTGGTAAGAAAGGCCTGCATCTTTGAAATGCGGTACTTGGCTATCTAGTGAACATTCATTATTGAGTGGCTCACCCGTTTACTTCTTTACTTTCTTAGAACCACATTATAACCTGTTACACAAAACCTAAACTTGTATGAATATATTTTAAATGATTCTACTATGAAGGAGAAACATATTCCTTACTTCTTTACTGAAAATATTTATTGCTATTTTATAATAAATTAAAAAATATGCCTCAGGCACCCATGTATCTATTAATGGTAATCAAGAGCACCTTTTTGTAAACTTAATATATTTTAAATGCTTCAAGTTACCCAGTATCTTAACAATGAATTTCTTTTAGCATGCATGAGAATGTTAAAGTTTTGCCAAAAGGACCATTTTACCTCTAACAAATTTCTTGATTAACAAAGACTTTACATATAAGATGCAAAATCTTTATGATGAAATCCAGAATACATACTGACCCAAGAGTTTTGTTAACCAGGCTTTCCAACATGCATTTTACATACATATTCCTATGCTAAAGTTAAGGAATAACTGCATATTCAACTTTAAAAGATAATAGTTTGAGCCCCATGACAAGCAAGGAAGGATGACTGTTTTGTTTCTTACTATATTTTTCAATAAAGCTGCTCACTCTTCTGATATAAACATATATCGCCAACATTCGCATAAATTGACATTCTCATACAAAGGGAGAAAATTTAACCCAATTGCTTACTTTAGGGCTAATGATGAAATGAATGCCATAAATGTGTCCAACTTTGCTTTAAATGCATTATTTGTTTGGTTTTTCATTATAACAGAAAAAAAAGCAGAAAAATCAAAGAAATGCTTTCCAAAGAAAATATTTCATCCTCCATGATGAGCTTGGTTTACTGGTCTGGGGGGGGGGGGGCCTCATCATGACAATAACTGATTCTGTGATCACAACAGAGTAAATAGTTGCTAACTATCCACCTGAGGGATAAAACTCTCTTAAAGAATTTTTAGACTGCTACTTTTATACATCTTCTATGCTCTGGTTTATCAATTGGAAAATTTAGCTATGATTAAAGTTTTCGAATGCTTCAACTTAAATCATTTCAACAAATATGCAACCAAGACAATTGTGATTCATGCCTACTACCCAGAAATTCTTGCATTTTTAAATTTATTTTATAGAGATTTTTGACAATGAAATAAAGTGAAAAATAAATTTTTGTGTAACCCTTAAAATTTCTGACTTGCCAGTTATCACTGAGGTTACCAATATTTAACCTAAATGTTCAGTAAAACTTATGTAATTAACTTTATACTCTTAAATTATCTTCCTTTGGTTTCCTTTCCTTCCACAATACTCAAAAGTCTGCAACTTAAAAAAAATGTATTACACCTCTTCACAGAAAAACAAGATGTTCATCAGTAATGAATTTTTTTCCTTTTCTTCCTTTTTTAGAAATTCACTTCAAATTTATACTACAAGGGTTAGCAGTTGCACTTAAAACTGAGTAACGCTAATCATTTCTCAGTGATCAGGTTCAGTCCATGCACAGTACTTGGGGAAAAATACAGGAATATCCTATGAACAACAAAAATTTTCTCTTTTCCTGTTACATTTCAAAGTATCTTGTAAGCAAGAGTTAATAAGTGCTTTGAATTTATCCCAAGCTAAAAAGAAAATATATAACAGCTTTCCTCAAAAAGCTACCAGTTAGTAGACAAGGGACATAGTGAATTCATACAAGCCCTCAATGAAATAACTACATGCACTTTTAGTTATAAGACATTCTGTAAAATGCAAAAATATTGTAATTTTATCCCCAATCTGCAAGCATATGTACAACAGCACTGTTCTTTTAAACAAATTACACAAATACTATATTAACATAACCATTTAAAGCTGACAAGGACTAATTTTCTACAATCTGATAATCTCGCACACAATCACAAATCTTTATTCTCAATATTAAGGAGTATTTTTATAATAAATAGTTAACTTGCACTAAGATCACCATGTAAGAGTACCGTAGTCATAACAATGTGTTTTCAAACATATCTGAACCAGCAATTACCTACAAGCAACAAAATGCCTTAATAAGAAAAATGAATGATATGTCACTTATGTAGGTGTTAATAATAAACCATGGATCATGATGCAATTACTGACTAACAGCAGTATTATGAATTCAGTCAGGCATTTAACATACTTTCTACACAAGGCCTTTTAAATAAGTGAAAGTGGAATCTGTACTAAACAGCCTTGTTCTTCCAGTACACTAACTTTAAACTTGACATGACATAACTCAGTTTTATTATGAATCAGTGATTACAAATCAGAACAATGTATCTCATATACAATATACAATCATATCAAATATTTGATTTTGTGAATTATATCACAAATTGTAGTCAGGGAAAATAATGTTTATTTATTTATTATACTTAATTGCTGTTTCCCCACATCAATGAGGTAGCACCAGGAAACTGGTGAAGAATGGCCCATCCAATCATACATATATGTATACATAAACGCCCATACATGTACATACAAATATCATATACATGCACAGGTCGATGTGCTTTCACTGGCCTGAGACTTAATCAGGATTTGAAGTGGCCGAGGGAAACCATGGAAAGACCTGTGCATGTATATGATATTTGTATGTAAGTGTATGGGCCTTTATGTATACATATGTGTATGATTGGATAGGCCATTCTTCACCAGTTTCCTGGAGCTTCCTCATTGATGTGGGGAAACAGCAATTAAGTATAATAAATAAATAAACATTATTTTCCCTGACTACAATTTGTGATACAATTCACAAAATCAAATATCTGATATGACTGTACATTGTATATGAGATACATGTGTTAGCGAGGTAGGGCAAGGAAACAGACGAAAGAATGGCCCAACCCACCCACATACACATGTATATACATACACGTCCACACATGCACATATACATACCTACACATTTCAACGTATACATATATATACACAGACATATACATATATACACATGTACATAATTGATACTTGCTGCCTTTATTCATTCCCGTCGCCACCCCGCAACACATGAAATGACAACCCCCACTCCCCGCATGCATGGGAGGTAGCACTAGGAAAAGAACAAAGGTCAAATTCGTTAACACTCAGTCTCTAGCTATCATGTATAATGCACCAAAACCACAACTGCCTTTCCACATCCAGGCCCCACAAAACTTTCCATGGTTTACCCCAGACGCTTCACATGCCCTGGTTCAATCCACTGACAGCACGTCGACCCTGTTATACCACATCAATCCAATTCACTCTATTCCTTGCACGCCTTTCACCCTCCTGCATGTTTAGGCCCCGATAGCTCAAAATCTTTTTCACTCCATCCTTCCACCTCCAATTTGGTCTGCAAGGTTAACCTCTCTCTCTTAAGCATAATCTAGTTTATTCATACTTCAATAATACTACTGGCCAGAAACTTGGAGAATGTCTTACTGATCTAGAAAATGTTCATAGCAAATGTGTCTTCAGGTTTGCCCTATAATCTGTATTGTGTACATTTATATATATAAATTCCTGCAAACCTCCATGGTACATAGTGTTTAATAAAGATAATCTATTCTTGCAACATTCCTGAACTCTGCAAACTAAGATGTTATTTCAACATTTGCCAAACAAACCTTATAGCTTCCAACTTATATACAAGCCATGCTTAGGGTTTTAAACTGCTAAGTAATTCACTAACTCATATTTCAATCTCCAGATGTTGCAATTCTTTAGTTACCTGTGCAAAAGCTGTTTTTTACATGGTTTAAAGCCATTAATGTATGATTGGAAACCAGAGGTGCTATACTACATATGAAAAGTCTTTGTTTGTTATATACATCACTATACACTAAATTTTAGCAAAACATGAAAATTAAGACTTGTAGTCATTACATGCATTATGGCTGAGATTAGAAGGTTATGAAAATTAGCCTTGGTGACTACTGTATCACACTAATAACCCATAACTTTACTATTTATGTGAATTTCATACAGTTATCAGTTTCCCTGAGCATAACGGACATGGGTGAAATTTTTGAAGGCCACAATGCTCAACTTGGCTGGTTGCTTCCATTTCATTTAATAGGTCCAAAATCCTCTGTACAGTTGGACTTTTAGCAGCTGTAGTCTTCTTTGGTGGGTCTCCTGTGAGGTCTGGGTGATTACTATATGTAGATCCATGTGTGTCAATTCGGGAAGGATTATTTTCTGTCGTTGGCTGTGTTGTGGAATTTAAAGTGTCAGTAAGGTTTTCAGATGCTTCTTCTGCAATGTCTTCCTCAACTGTGCCATTTACAATTTCTAGCTCACCATTCTTTTCAGCTGGAAGAAAACTGGTTTTCATTAGTAAGTGGTTATTGCACTATGACAGATTTCAAGGGATAGCAGATAGTATTTTCTTGCCACAGCAATAGTTACCATAACTAGTGAACTCTCAGTGCCACTTCTTAGCCTTTAGTACATCACCCTTAACAGGCCACTGGTAAAGGGCAATTCTAGCTAGTGTTTGCAGGGGCTCCTACCTAATGTTCCTAGTGACAAATACTGCCTAATGCTCCTGCCTAAAGTACTAGTGATGAATACTACCTAATGCTCCAGACCAATGTTTCTATCAACAATTTCTACCTACTGCTCCACCCTGGATGTTCCTACCAACTACTATCTATTGCTCCTACCATTTTGCCAAAGGCAGGGCTAGTGCACAGTGCTTACTGCATGAAAACCTAGAGTTATGATAATAGGCTGAGTGAGTTAAGTATTGTCAGATGTTATGTATGACATGGAGATATTGTATTTTTGTAGACAGAAAGCCACTAGTTCCCATGTTGTTGAGGCAGAAAGAAAGGACAGGTACATGGGTCAGAGGAGTGCAGCTTCACAAACACTGACATGCTGGCTTACTATGCAGCCATCACTAACCCTACAGATACTCAGGTGGGTAGTACTTGTAATATACTGCCTTGGTTACGTTCCAACTCCTATATATGTACTGTATAGGAAGGGAAATTTACATTTGTAGCGCCCCATCTCCTGAACATTATGATCTCTCTATCTATCTATCTATTTTCGATGCCTGTTCCCTCTGGAAACTCCTATCAAGTGGTGGCCACAGCAAAAGTCTCCACTTATCCTTGTTCTTACATGCCTCCCTTGCATACACCATTCCACAAATTCTTCCTCTGTTTTTCTCCCTCCTGTATTTCTCCACCCTATTTGCCCATGTCAAAGGTGGTCTTCCACTCACACCAACCCCTTTGACTGTACTATCATACACTCTCCTAGTAAACTCCCAGTCTTGCATTCTTTCCACATGTTCAAACCACCTCAAAGTATTACATTTCACCCACTCTAACACTCCACAATTCACTCCCTCTGCATTCCTTGCCCTACCACATCTCGTCATACACCCTTTCATTTCTTTCTTCATTCCATCTATTAACACCACATGCTCTTCTCATATAGCTCATTTCCACAGCCTGGATTCTTGACCTCTGTGCCTCATTCCAAGTCCATGTTTCAGCTGCATAGGTTAAGATTGGGAGGATTATGCTGTCCCTGAATCCTCTCTTCACTTCCATACTTACACCTTTACCCTTCATTATTCTATTAAGGGACCCAATAACTCTACCATGTACTGCTCTCTCCCTTATCTCTCCATCCATATCATCACATTTACCAAAGACAGCTCCCAGATACTTAAATTCCCTTGCTTCTTCCAGTCTTTTTTCTCCCCATATCCACAGTACAATTTAGTACACTTTTTTCTTTCGCTCTAAATGGTTTTACAAAATCTATACTTTCACTCCATTTCCTTTCAAACACAATTTCTTTCCTTTAAATTGCATGTACCTTCAATCTCCACTTACATCATAAAACACTTACAACCTTATGCAACTCCTCTTCACTCTCTGCAAACAACACAGTATCATCGGCAAACAGGCTTGCCACTAGCTACCACATCTCATCACCACAGTCCATCCATGAACATATTTTTTTAAAAAGCCATGGTGACATCACACAGCCCTGCCTCTCACCTAGATGTATCCCAAAACTTTCGCTTAACTCTCCATCCACTCTCACACACACATTTACTCCCCTGTAGAAGGCTTTTACACCATCCAACAGTTATTCCCCTATACCACATATCCTAAACACATCCCACAAAGCATTCCACTTGACTGTCATACGCTTTCTCTAGATCCATAAAAGCTGCATACAACCTACCTTTTGCTAAATACTTTTCCATAGTCATCTTTATTACAAAATTCTGATCCATACATCTACCTTTCCTAAAATCACCTTATTCTTCACTAATTCTGCATTCAGTCACTTCCATCACTGTCAATTAATATTCTTGCATATTCTTTTCCTGGTATACTTAACAGACTTATTACCCTATAACTGCTACGTACATCCTCAGCACCTTTTCCTTTAAATTTAAATAAAGGAAAAAAATAATAGCTTTCACCCAATTCTCAAGGACAAACTTCTATTTCCATGCTAAATTACAGATAAGATGCATCCACTCTATCACACTTTCTCCTCTATACTTCAGCATTTTAACTTAAACTTCTATATGCTATCAGTCTTCAGACATTTTATTCAATTAATCCAACACTCTTACTTTACTATAATAGTACTTCACATCTTTCTTAAAATGTTTCTTGCTTGATTTCAAGTTATGTTCTCTGTTCCACCTTAAATCTCTCGAATAACTGTTCAGTGAAAGAAAGAATACTGCCCAAATATTTCCTACATATCACAGGTGAGAAAGGGGGCTGCAAGTCATTCCATTCATTCTATGGGTTGTTTCTGGCTGGCTCTGTGAAAAGCAGCTGCTGAAGTGATATGGCATTCCATATCAGGCCTAACTACTTTGAAAGTACATGACTCTACCAAGCATAACTTTCAATCGTTGAATGAAGAAAAACAGCATAAAAAGTGCTTATATTTCAGGAATATCCATGACAAATCACTGCATAGTAACTTGGTTGGTAGATTCTGAGTACTTAAGGTGCAAGTCTGTGAGGTACATAAATGCTTACAACGCCATTTTTAAACATGATGAAAGATCCTAAAATAGTTATTTAACCAATGGGAAAAAATATTTATCTAGCCAATGAACAAGGCAAAATATTCAATCAAAATAAAACTTTGATGCAAGAAAATGAGAAAAAACTTAGCAATGCAAACTGAACACACCTAAATCATTGGTGGGACATGGTTGACTGATGATAACATTTGTCATCTTGATCAGCTGTTCATGGTCTGGACCCTTTTCCTGTGCCAGAGTTGAAACTAACTCCTGAAACACCATTCAAATGTACATCATCAGTATACATTAATCACATCATTGATGCATAAATTTGCATTCACAGTGAGATCAGAGTCTAAAGTAATTTCTTAATACATAATATCAATATTAAAAACAAGACAAATAGTAAATACTATTCTTCTAATATAAAAGCCAGTAATGACAAACTTACCCTGTAAATTTTTTCTTTTTCAGACTATTCGCTATTTCCTACGTTAGCAAGGTAGCGTTAAGAACAGAGGACTTGGCCTTTGAGGGAATATTCTCACCTGGCCCCCTTCTTTGTTCCTTCTTTTGGAAAATTAAAAAAAAGAGAGAGGGGAGGATTTCCAGTCCCCCCTCTCCCTCCCCTTTTAGTCGCCTTCTACGACACACAGGGAATACGTGGGAAGTATTCTTTCTCCCCTATCCCCAGGGATAATCTGTAAATTTTATATGTGAAAAAATCTCACCTGTAAAGTTGCTAGCTTAATCCTCATTTCTTCTCGTTCATGCATGAGGCTGGATAGTTCTAATTCACGTTCTCGGGCCTGCTGTTTCATCACCCCCCGCTGGAACTGGTAAATGGTGATATAATCTCCTGAAAACATGATATAATGTTAGTAACGAAAATCTTGTTTTTTGTCACTAACGTGCTCAGGTCATGAACGGTGAACAGATGAGAAAACTATGTAAAAGAAAAATGAAGAAACAAAAGATGATTTCATGACAAATGCGTCCTGAGCTTCAGTTCAGTCCGATACACTATATGAAGTTAGGTGTAAGATTTTTTGGGAGGAAAATTCTGCTTGTACCATCCTGTTCTGCTCTATGGTATAAAATAAGCAAAATAGACAAATCCTTACTTCTATCAGTGAACTGATATCTATTTAATTTTGGTCCTTTTATTCAGAAAACCATGGGACAATCAAACTTAAACTTTCAGATGTAATTCATTTAAATACTGTCAATTAGTAACAGCTTAATTATTTTAAGACTGTTTCTTCTGACATTTCCTGCATTTGAAGCACAGCGAATGCCCTTCAATGAAAACTTTAGCCACTAAACATCTCCATAAATCCAATAGGTAAAAACATCAGCCATCAAACATGACAATCTGTTTTACTGATTGACTAACATGTAAGAAGAGTTATCAGCTTTCCTTGTACAGCATAACAAGAAATTCTATCTATTCATTTTTACTCTTGTGACATATCTAACAGTTTTGTCCATAATGAGAAAGAAATGTTCAAAACTGGATTTATCAATATTCAGTAATCTGATGAATCTTAAAATGTCTGTAAGACCACTGACAGAAAGTAAAGTGTTATTGAAGTCAATGTCAATCATCAATGAGAAAATATTAATCAAGTGCTTCTACAATGGCAATTTACTGGTCTTTTATGATAAACGGACGTCAAATCAGCAAATATTTTCTAAATATCAATCTTTCTAGCATACATGTGCAAGAACATAGACAATAAGAGTATAACATGCCTTTCTTTTCTGCCCAAAAATGCCAGCTAACATAATCCTCATTACATCAGTAACATGTTCAAAATCCAGAGGTATAAATCTGTTAAGTATACCTGGTAAGGTGTATTGATTGAGATGGTGGCATGTACAGAGCATCTGATCGGGGAGAAACAATGTTGCTTCATGAACGGTAGATGTGGCTCAGGTGTTTGCTTTGAAGAATTTGAGTAAAAATACTTGGAGAAAGACATTTGTATGTGGCATTAATGGACTAGGAAAAGGTGTATGATTGGGTTGACAAAGATCCCTTGTGGAAGGTGCTACAAATATATATGGTGTGGGGAAATAGCTATTAAATGCAGAGGTTTATTTTTATTAACAGCATAAGAAGTACATATGAATAAAGAGGAAGGCATAAAGGTATTTGTGAAGATGGTCCTGTTTCAAAAGTGTATGGTATCATCATGACTCTTTAAACTGTTCACAGACACAGTGCAAGGGTCTTGGAGCATGTGGTGGGTTTACACTGTGATGGGGGCTGGGAGGTAGGTCAGTTGTTGTTTGCAGATGACAGCTCTGATGGCATACTCCAGAAAGAAACACCAGATGCTGGTGTTTGATCCAGTGAAAAGGAGGAGAGAGTTTGGGAGTGCATGTGAAAGGAGAACAAATGTAAGGTAAAGATAATGCAGCAGGAAGGAGAGCAAAGCAGGATGATTTGAGCGTATGAGTGAATGGGGAGGACCTGAAGGAAGTGGAGTGTTTTACATACGTGGGATGAACAATGATGCAAATGGAACCAGGGAAGTGCAAGTGTTTCATGATTGAGAGGGACAAGCATGATATGCTGAGATGATTTAAGCATATGAAGATGATGAGTGAGGCAAAACTGACTGAGACAGAAAATGTACCAGAAATTTGAGAAGCAAGTGGGAAGGAGAGACCTAAGAGATGGCAGGATAAAGTCAAGGGCAAGACATCTTCATACAGAAAGAATTGGATCAATGTGCTATGAAGAAGAACAATGTGCTACAAGTGGGCTGAACCAGGTAACTGAAATGCTGATGATAAAGCTTGGGGTAGGCTGTGGGTGACACAATTTGTTTCCAGTGAATCATACATGTAAGCCAGGCACTATATGTGTCCAAGACCTTTTTTAATTTGTTCCTTATGCTTCTATGCTAATGCAGGAATGGCAACTTGATGTAAAAAATGTATGTATCAAGTACACTAGTTATTCACTTTGGATGGAAAGGTAACCAATACTTGAATTATACAGCATCACAAGTATAACAACCTTTAGACAAATAACACAAGAGATAAGGAGATATTACAATTATGAGAGTAATGATACTGACCAACAGTTTCTGTCTCAACCTGCAGTTTCTGTATCACATGCTCCAGGTGCTGCTTCTCATCACTCAATTCTGCCACCTGCTGCATACTACGGCTAAATCTATCTTCAAGGGCCTTATGGGCTTCTTGCAGACTGCGGAACTCCTCTGGTGAAAACATTCTACTTACTGCTGTTCCTGAAAAATAAGTTGATAGATGACCTAAACCCATCTTTCCCTTCTTATCTTGGTTACATCCTAACACATGCAGACATCCCAACCTGAGCTTCAAGGAGGATAAGCACTCTACATATGGCCCCTTTTTGTCCAGCTTTCAGAAACTGAAATACACGAAGGGGAAGGTTTCCAGCCTCTCTTTTAAGTCCCTTAAATTGCCTTCTCTGACTCACAGGTAGTGTGTGGGATGTATTCTTTCTCCCCTATCCCCAAGGATACAAACATACATGAAAAGTATACCATAAACACTAATGTAAATCATTCTCCCCTATTCCCAGAGTTCAGGATACATGACAAGTATATTACAAACACTACAGCACTAACATTAATCAACACTTTCATACCTTGCAAACACTTACAACTGCTGCCAATTTCCACTTGTTTTCCTTACAGTTTACCTCCTCTTTGGAACATTTAAAATCTAATGTCACAGGTATAAGCTGTCATATTAAAAAAGTCAGCTGCCAAGCAGACTTTTGTACTAATGCTCACCATCTGTCATTTTTATGTGACCTGATATTAAATAACTCCTAATTCAGTGTACATCTGCACTATCTGAAGAAGCTGTAATGTTGGTAAAGATGTATTCTTTCACTAGCACAACAGCAAAGCTTTAAATTACATATGAACAGAATTCTTCACTAAATGTCCTAGTAGGGAAGTATGGTTTCAGTAAAAAATTAGTAATGTGCAATGACTAGACTTCATTACAATACAACAGTGCTCTCCTAGATAAATTCATCAACAAGACATTTTATTATCTTACCTGCTGTTTCAGATGATACTAATGTTTCAGATGGCTCTTCTGTGGATGAATATTCTTTTAGCAGCTTTTCATTCTTGGCCCTTTCACCCTCCAGCTGAGACTGCAAATTATTGTGCTCCAACTCAAGTTTGCTTACTGATGCTGTGAGGGAAGCAACCTTGGCCAACAGCTTTCCAGCTCCTTCATCTTCTAGTTAGTCAGCATAAAAGTAATCCATCAAAATGTTACATCATTTAAAATGGATATGGCAGTTTAAAAATTTATAAAATTTCACTCTTGGGAAGATTATCTAAAATCACCCAAGTCTATGATGAATACTGTATATGAAGAAAACAATACTGAATCAATAAATACAGCAAACACACATACCAAGTCTCCTATCAACTAGCTTTTTCACCTATTCATATACAAGTTTGGGAAGGATTTTCTGAATTTCTTAATCCCTATGTAAATGTGTTTTCAGAAGCTGTAATTATTTCCAAAAATGACAAACCCATTGTTCTGTTGAACAAAATCAGATCAGAGAGCAATCATGGGTTAGGAAAATAAGTGCAATATATCAAATGAAGACTATTTGACAAAATGTTTAGAAATTAGTACAGAGGTTATCCTATCTTTGACGATCACTATTCCTGATCTGATTTATGTCTTAAACCTGTTAACAGTACGGCAGAATTACACTATTAATGTATATAAAATATTTGAAAGGTACAATCATTGTTATGAGCTGCTTAAAGAACCCAGATCCATAAGTCATTCTTTGGTTATATGGACATTATATATCTTTTACTAATATTCAATTGTATACTGTCTTCCAATCAACAAGCATCCTTTGTGCTCCACAATTACAATTTCCCATTGGAATCCTTGAAAAAGTTGCTACTGAAACTGAGATTTTATATAGGCAAAAGAGAACTCCTGTGGTGAAATGAAAATCATTAAAGAGGAAAAGAACAAAAAAGCCTTTTCCAACTTCTATGACTGCAGTAAACTATGAAGAACTATATATGCTCCTGCTCTGGCCAGACAAATGGTTGAAGTTCAGCCCAATCAAATGCAGTTTGAAGTTCACGTACAGTTGAAAGGAGACCTGCACATAACTGCCGTCATATTAAGAAATACAAATGTCTGTATATGAAAGGGACTCAACTGATAACCAACCAAATTAGGAGCAATGTAGTTGACACGCAGCCTTCAACCAGGGAGGTACATTACCAGTACTACCCATCTGGGAATTGGCAGTGTTAGTGACAGCTTCACAGTAAGCCATCATTTCAGTGGTTCTCAAGCTGCACTCCTCTGACCTAGGTAGCTATCTTTTCTTTTTGCCTCATGTACACATGGACTACTGGCATTCTGTCCACAAGCATACAATCTCTGTCACATAAAAAACATGACCACTTAACTCGCACAGCTCATTCTTCATAACTACATTTTCGGGTGGTGAGCACTATGCACTAGCCCTGCCTTATGGGAAAATGGCAGGAGCAAACGATAGAAGTAGAAGGTCGGAACACTTAGACAGGAGCATTAGGTAGAAGTAGGCAGTACAAACATTAGGTAAGAGCCTCTGCAAACACCGAACTTGAGTTGCCCTCTCCCAGTGACCTGTTAAAGGTGAGACACTAAGGAATAAAAGGCAGCACTGAAGTTCACTAGTTATGGAGACTATATTGCTTTGACCACCCCTCTGAGGAGGTTCCACGTGGGAACAGGCATCAGAGCTATAGATGGATACTGACAGGTGCAAAGTAAGCCAGCACTTCCGTAGCTGTCAAGTTTCACTCCTTTGACCCAGTTAGCTGTCTTTTCTTTCTGCCTCACCCACATGTAGACTACTAGCCTTGCCGGATTAACCATTTTGCCGGACCAACCATGGTCACATAATAATTCAACAACACACTTCTAACCTACTAATTATGCATCTCCCATGTGTCTAAAGTATACCATGGACTGCTAGAAATTTAAATTAAACAAAAATTAGATGTTTGGGCACCCTAAGATGGTAAGTCTGTCCTTAGATTGTTTGAATGCTGTGGGGTCTTCTTCGTCTTCTGATGTTAGTGTTTTCCTGGGTGTGCATCGCCAGAATAATTCAGTTTCGTCTGCATTATACACCTGCTCAGGACTGGGGTGCTCGTCAGCTACGAGTTTCACAAATTCGTCCATATACTCAGCAGCTCCTTCGTGGTTTGCAGACAGCTTTTCTCCGCACACATTATTCATGGAAATTCCATGATGCTTCTTAAATCTTTGAAGCCATCCTTTGCTATAGTTTTGCAGTGAGTAGGATCTGGCTTGTGAATGAAACATACACTTTCCATTTGTTGCCCTGGGTTGTGTTTATTGGTAAACATTTTGCCATTTAATTTTCTTTCAAGATTTCTTTTAGGGAAAAAAAAATCACTGGTAAATGCAAGCATCTGCCAGGTTACTAATAACACACACAAAAAAATTAGAATATTAGTAATTTACCTTCATTACTTGTTTCCTCTGAAATATTTCCATTCAAGGTCTCCTCGCCTTTCCTTGGTGTTTTAGAACCAAATTCCTCCATAAGATCACGTAGCTCTAAATTTTGTCTTGTTAATTCGTGCATCTCAGCCTGGGAGTGAGATTCAAAACAATCAAAATGGGGGAAGAAATAAGATATGGCCAAAACATGACATTATAAAACTACATGATGTAGAATAACATGCATAGCTAAGTGGAATAATACTGTGTGAATGATTATGGAATTACATAAAATTTACATGTGAAGTGGCCAGGGTAAACCATGGAAAGGTTTCTGGGGCCAGGTTGAGGTTAGGGAGCTGTAGTTTCGATGCATTGCACACAGCAGCTTAATGAATGGATGCGAGTATATGCAGCCATCCTTCGACTTCCTAGTGCTACCTCCCTAACACAGGAAATGGCAATGAAGTATAAAAAGATTAGACAGTATGAATGGTTTTAGCTGTTTATGGTGTAATATCATGTTGTAATATTATGTTGTAATATTTACATAATGTTTAACAAAAACACAATGACATTCTATTTTATTTTATTTATTTATTTATAAAGATGCTTGTGGCATGAGAAGAGTGGGAGGAGGGTTGATTAGAAAGGGTAGTGAAGTGGTGGGATGAAGAAGTAAGAAAATTAGTGAAAGAGAAGAGAGAGGCATTTGGACGATTTTTGCAGGGAAAAAATGAAATTGAGTGGGAGATGTATAAAAGAAAGAGACAGGAGGTCAAGAGAAAGGTGCAAGAGGTGAAAAAAAGGGCAAATGAGAGTTGGGGTGAGAGAGTATCATTAAATTTTAGGGAGAATAAAAAGATGTTCTGGAAGGAGGTAAATAAAGTGCGTAAGACAAGGGAGCAAATGGGAACTTCAGTGAAGGGTGCAAATGGGGCGGTGATAACAAGTAGTGGTGATGTGAGAAGGAGATAGAGTGAGTATTTTGAAGGTTTGTTGAATGTGTTTGATGATAGAGTGGCAGATATAGGGTGTTTTGGTCGAGGTGGTGTGCAAAGTGAGAGGGTTAGGGAAAATGATTTGGTAAACAGAGAAGAGGTAGTGAAAGCTTTGCGGAAGATGAAAGCCAGCAAGGCAGCAGGTTTGGATGGTATTGCAGTGGAATTTATTAAAAAAGGGGGTGACTGTATTGTTGACTGGTTGGTAAGGTTATTTAATGTATGTATGACTCATGGTAAGGTGCCTGAGGATTGGCAGAATGCGTGCATAGTGCCATTGTACAAAGGCAAAAGGGATAAGAGTGAGTGCTCAAATTACAGAGGTATAAGTTTGTTGAGTATTCCTGGTAAATTATATGGGAGGGTATTGATTGAGAGGGTGAAGGCACGTACAGAGCATCAGATTGGGGAAGAGCAGTGTGGTTTCAGAAGTGGTAGAGGATGTGTGGATCAGGTGTTTGCTTTGAAGAATGTATGAGAAATACTTAGAAAAGCAAATGGATTTGTATGTAGCATTTATGGATCTGGAGAAGGCATATGATAGAGTTGATAGAGATGCTCTGTGGAAGGTATTAAGAATATATGGTGTGGGATGAAAGTTGTTAGAAGCAGTGAAAAGTTTTTATCGAGGATGTAAGGCATGTGTACGTGTAGGAAGAGAGGAAAGTGATTGGTTCTCAGTGAATGTAGGTTTGCGGCAGGGGTGTGTGATGTCTCCATGGTTGTTTAATTTGTTTATGGATGGGGTTGTTAGGGAGGTAAATGCAAGAGTTTTGGAAAGAGGGGCAAGTATGAAGTCTGTTGGGGATGAGAGAGCTTGGGAAGTGAGTCAGTTGTTGTTCGCTGATGATACAGCGCTGGTGGCTGATTCATGTGAGAAACTGCAGAAGCTGGTGACTGAGTTTGGTAAAGTGTGTGGAGGAAGAAAGTTAAGAGTAAATGTGAATAAGAGCAAGGTTATTAGGTACAGTAGGGTTGAGGGTCAAGTCAATTGGGAGGTGAGTTTGAATGGAGAAAAACTGGAGGAAGTGAAGTGTTTTAGATATCTGGGAGTGGATCTGGCAGCAGATGGAACCATGGAAGCGGAAGTGGATCATAGGGTGGGGGAGGGGGCGAAAATTCTGGGGGCCTTGAAGAATGTGTGGAAGTCGAGAACATTATCTCGGAAAGCAAAAATGGGTATGTTTGAAGGAATAGTGGTTCCAACAATGTTGTATGGTTGCGAGGCGTGGGCTATGGATAGAGTTGTGCGCAGGAGGATGGATGTGCTGGAAATGAGATGTTTGAGGACAATGTGTGGTGTGAGGTGGTTTGATCGAGTGAGTAACGTAAGGGTAAGAGAGATGTGTGGAAATAAAAAGAGTGTGGTTGAGAGAGCAGAAGAGGGTGTTTTGAAGTGGTTTGGGCACATGGAGAGAATGAGTGAGGAAAGATTGACCAAGAGGATATATGTGTCAGAGGTGGAGGGAACGAGGAGAAGAGGGAGACCAAATTGGAGGTGGAAAGATGGAGTGAAAAAGATTTTGTGTGATCGGGGCCTGAACATGCAGGAGGGTGAAAGGAGGGCAAGGAATAGAGTGAATTGGAGCGATGTGGTATACCGGGGTTGACGTGCTGTCAGTGGATTGAATCAAGGCATGTGAAGCGTCTGGGGTAAACCATGGAAAGCTGTGTAGGTATGTATATTTGCGTGTGTGGACGTATGTATATACATGTGTATGGGGGGGGGGTTGGGCCATTTCTTTTGTCTGTTTCCTTGCGCTACCTCGCAAACGCGGGAGACAGCGACAAAGTATAATAAAAAAAAAATATATTTATTAATTTTATTATACTTTGTCGCTGTCTCCCGCGTTAGCGAGGTAGCACAAGGAAACAGACAAAAGAATGGCCCAACCCACCCACATACACATGTATATACATACACGTCCACACACAGCACATATACATACCTATACATCTCAACGTATACATATATATACACTTCTTTTCTTTTCTTTCATACTATTCGCCATTTCCCGCGCTAGCAAGGTAGTGTTAAGAACAGAGGACTGGGCCTTTGAGGGAATATCCTCACCTGGCCCCACTCTCTGTTCCTTCTTTTGGAAAATTAAAAAAAACGAGAGGGGAGGATTTCCAGCCACCCATTCCCTCCCCTTTTAGTAGCCTTTTACGACACGCAGGGAATACATGGGAAATATTCTTTCTCCCCTATCTCCAGGGATATATATATACACACACAGACATATACATATATACACATGTACATAATTCATACCATCTGCCCTTATTCATTCCCGTCACCACCCTGCAACACATGAAATGACAACCCCCTTCCCCCGCATGTGCGCGAGGTAGCACTAGGAAAAGACAACAAAGGCCACATTCGTTCACACTCAGTCTCTAGCTGTCATGTATAATGCACCGAAACCACAGCTCCCTTTCCACATCCAGGCCCCATAGAACTTTCCATGGTTTACCCCAGACGCTTCACATGCCCTAGTTCAATCCATTGACAGCACGTCGACCCCGGTATACCACATCGTTCCAATTCACTCTATTCCTTGCATGCCTTTCACCCTCCTGCATGTCCAGGCCCTGATCACTAAAAATCTTTTTCACTCCATCTTTACACCTCCAATTTGGTCTCCCACTTCTCGTTCCCTCCACCTCTGACACATATATCCTCTTGGTCAATCTTTCCTCACTCATTCTCTCCATGTGACCAAACCATTTCAAAACATCCTCCTCTGCTCTCACAACCACACCCTTTTTATTACCACACATTTCTCTTATCCTTTCATTACTTACTCGATCAAACCACCTCACACCATATATTGTCCTCAAACATCTCATTTCCAGCACATCCACCCTCCTGCACACAACTCTATCTATGGCCCACACCTCGCAACCATATAACATTGTTGGAACCACTACTTCAAACATACCCATTTTTGCTTTCCAAGATAACGTTCTCGACTTCCACACATTTTTCAACACTCCCAGAACTTTCGCCCCCTTCCCGACCCTATGATTCATTTCCACTTCCATGGTTCCATCTGCTGCCAAATCCACTCCCAGATATCTAAAACACTTCACTTCCTCCAGCTTTTCTCCATTCAAACCCATCTCCCAATTAACTTGTCCCTCAACCCTACTGTACCTAATAACCTTGCTCTTATTCACATTTACTCTCAGCTTTCTTCTTTCACACACTTTACTAAACTCAGTCACCAGCTTTTGCAGTTTCTCACCTGAATCAGCCACCAGTGGTGTGTCATCAGCGAACAACTGACTCGCTTCGCTTCCCAAGCTCTCTCATCCACAACAGACTGCATTCTTGCCCCTCTTTCTAAAACTCTTGTGTTCACCTCCCTAACAACCCCATCCATAAACAAATTAAACAACCATGGAGACATCATTCACCCCTGCCGCAAACCAACATTCACTGAGAACCAACCATTTTCCTCTCTTTCTACACGTACATATGCCTTACATCCTCGATAAAAACTTTTCACTGCTTCTAACAACTTACCTCCCACACCATATATTCTTGATACCTTCCACAGAGCATCTCTATTAACTCTATAATATGCCTTCTCCAGATCCATAAATGCCACATACAAATCCATCTGCTTTTCTAAGTATTTCTCACATACATTTTTCAAAGCAAACACCTGATCCACACATCCTCTACCACTTCTGAAACCACACTGCTCTTCCCCAATCTGATGCTCTGTACGTGCCTTCACCCTCTCAATCAATACCCTCCCATATAATTTCCCAGGGATACTCAACAAACTTATATCTCATGCTCAAATTACAGAGGTATAAGTTTGCAATCCATTGCTGCTGTCAATGGATTGAACCAGGGCATATGAAGCGTCTGGGGTAAACCATGGAAAGTTCTGTGGGGCCTGGATGTGGAAAGGGAGCTGTGGTTTCGGTGCATTATTACATGACAGCTAGAGACTGAGTGTGAACGAATGTGGCCTGTGTTGTCTTTTCCTAGCGCTACCTCGCACACATGAGGGGGGAGGGGGTTGTTATTTCATGTGTGGTGAGGTAACGAATGGGAATGAATAAAGGCAGACAGCATGAATTATGTACATGTGTATATATGTATATGTCTGTACGTGTATATATATGTATACGTTGAGATGTATAGGTATGTATATTTGCATGTGTGGACGTGTATGTATATACATGTGTATGTGGGTGGGTTGGGCCATTCTTTCGTCTGTTTCCTTGCGCTACCTCGCTAATGTGGGAGACAGCAACAAAGCAAAATAATAATAACAAAAAAACAAATTCATCCTCTACCACTTCTGAAACCACACTGCTCTTCCCCAATATGATGCTCTGTACATGCCTTCACCCTCTCAATCAATACCCTCCCATATAATTTCCCAAGACTACTCAACAAACTTATACCTCTGTAATTTGAGCACTCACTTTTATCCCCTTTGCCTTTGTACAATGGCACTATGCAAGCATTCTTCCAGTCCTTAGGCATCTAACCATGAGTCATACATACATTAAATAACCTTACCAACCAGTCAACAATACAGTCACCCCCTTTTTTAATAAATTCCACTGCAATACCATCCAAACCCGCTGCCTTGCCGGCTTTCATCTTCCGCAAAGCTTTCACTACCTCTTCTCTGTTCATCAAATCATTTTCCCTAACCTTCTCACTTTGCACACCACCTCGACCAAAACATCCTATATCTGCCACTCTATCATCAAACACATTCAACAAACCTTCAAAATACTCACTCTATCTCCTTCTCACATCACCACTACTTGTTATCACCTCCCCATTAGCGCCCTTCACTGATGTTCCCATTTGTCCCGTCTTACGCACTTTATTTACCTCCTTCCAAAACATCTTTTTATTCTCCCTAAAATTTAATGATACTCTCTCACCCCAACTCTCATTTGCCCTCTTTTTCACCTCTTGCACCTTTCTCTTCACCTCCTGCCTCTTTCTTTTATACATCTCCCAGTCATTTGCATTATTTCCCTGCAAAAATCGTCCAAATGCCTCTCATCTCTTTCACTAGTAATCTTACTTCTTCATCCCACCACTCACTACCCTTTCTAATCTGCCCACCTCCCACGCTTCTCATGCCACAAGCATCTTTTGCACAAGCCATCACTGCTTCCCTAAATACATTCTATATCTATATATTTTGAAAAATAAATAGAAAGAAATACTGAAAATCATCTAAATCTGAATCTGAATTAAACTGCTCTAGGAAGAATATAAAACACAAAGAAGATACACTTTTGTAAATGCTTTAAGGCTGAGAGCTAATCATGAATCAGTCATGCTTGAGAAGATAAAATATTGCATACTAAGCTGGTAATAGTAAATACAAGAATCAATGAGAATCAAGGTGAAGTGAATACATAATATGAGTAACAATTGAGACACAAATTTCACTGAAGGTTTTAGCTTACTTGAGTTAATCTAAGTTTCTCCTGTAGTTCATTCAAGCTTGTTGCATAAGAGGCATTTTCTTTGGTCAATTGTTCAATATCTTGCAACATTTGGCTCCTATCCTCCAGATCTTGGCTCTGACTTTGGTTTAATGTTAACTGGGCACTAAGGGATTCCCCATTTTCTTTAAGGAATGCAATCTCCCGGTCTTTTTCGACTACTTGCTGCCTGATCATTAACATAAATAACAGCAATTACAAACACATATGAGATAAATATGGACAAAGAAATATTCTGCAACTCTTCTGAAAACAACTTCTCATTATACTAATTTCCATGCTCATTCATAATCATCAAACAGTTCCTCATATATTTATCTATCTACTGTCTTTAACTTTGTTTCCACCTGCATAGGGTGAATCAAATCCACAGAGCCTTTCAGAATGCCAGGAGGCAGAAAGAAAAGACACCTACCTGGGTCAGAAGAGTGCAACTTGACAACCACTAAAGTGCTGGCTCACTAAGCAGATGTCACTAACCCTCCTGATACCCAGACAGGCAGTAGTGGTAATATACCTCCCTAGTCGATAGGTGCCTATATTACAGTTTTAAAAGAAAAAGTTTCTAGGGTGAAAAAAAAATTCCCTGAATCATCATTACCTGCAATTTTTGGCATTTTTTGGAGGGCAATAGCTTTCCTTGAAAACCTCAATAATAAGACCATATTTTAAGCTAAATACGAATCTGAAGTTGAAATATTGTATAGGGGTCATTAAGATGTGTAATTAAAAGATTGCCTTTTAAAAAGACTGTGTCATTATTTGCCTCATCTTTCTAGGGTATCTCTCAGCTAGGAAAGCTTATTGTAACATCAATCCTCTAAGAACAATTTAAGGTGAAAAGGTGTGTTGTCTAGCTATCTATCTATATCTCTGATGCATGTTCCCTTTAGGAACTCACATCAAGAGGGTGGCCACAGCAAAAGTCTCCTCTTATCCTGTCTTTATATGCTTCCTTAGCTGTGATCCCCAAGAGGCTTTCAAGTCAGCAAATACACTAACATATATTGTTCAGGTACACCATTGAATTTCTGGCAACTGATGGTTCGGCACTCCCTTTAGTCCAGACAAAATTACATGAGGGAACTTGAAATTACTGCTGCCACCAGACTAGCTTACTGGGTGGCCACAGATGGTGTTATGTAGGGCGCGCTTATTTACATTCTTTACACTGCACTTGTCAGTGGTGATACCGCAATTCTGTGAGATTTTTAGCTTATTTTGCTTAAATTTAACCCTAGCTACCTAAGACATATGAGAGTGTCAGTCACAGTGTCATACGTAAACACTAGTCCATATTGATCCAAGATAAAGTAGAACTGTTGAAAAAATTGACCGTGGTGTTTCGGTGCATAAGCTATTTGTGATATAAAGAAGCAAAGGGAGAAAATATTGAAATTCTATGCAGACAGCAATTCCAAAAAGTAAATGATGATTAGAAAAACTATGAAAGATGGTAAGAGTACTGAGTACAATCGAGTGATGATGGAATAGTTTTGACAGCGTCGGAGTGATGGAGTGGACTTGTCAGGTAGCACGATATTGAACCAGGATAAGTTGTTCCATAAAGAACTTAAATTACAACATGAGTGTGACTATAGTGAAGGATGGCTTCAGAGATTCAAGAAGTGTCATAGAATTTCCATGAATAACTTGTGCGGAGAAAAGCGGTCTGCAAACCACAAAGGAGTTGCCAAGTATGTGGAAGAATTTGTGAAACTCATAGCTGACGAGCACCTCAGTCCTGATCAGAAGTATAATGCAGACGAAACTGCATTATTCTAGCGATGCACACCTAAGAAAACACTAACAGAAGAGGAAAAAGACCCCACAGGATTCAAACAATCTAAGGACATGCTTACCATCTTAGGGTGCTCAAACATTTAATATTTGTTAAATCTAAATTTCTAGCAGTCCAGAGTATACTTTAGACACATGGGAGATGTATAATTAGAGGGTTAGAGGTGTGTTGATGAATCATTATTATGTGACCATGGTTGGTCCGGCATGGTTTTGGAACCAAGAGTGCCGGAAATCGGTGGTGTACCTGTACTACAGTATTAAAAAAATGATATACAAATATAGTAAACTTAATTCTCCAATATGGAGTAGCACTGTAAACCAAACCACTAGTTCATATGGAATGCTGCTGGTGCATCTGTGGGGTCCTACATCTACTATCAACTGCATGTGTGTTTAGACAAGTGAGAAAAAATAAACATAACCAATGTCATTCACAAGATTGCTAAACTGATGGTTAATGTCAGAGGTTATAAATGGTCACAAGTATCTTTACAAAAGTTCCAGTTACCTGAGTCACTTTTCATGGCTTAGGTTATAAATGCAGCTTTTGAAGGAAAACATATAACCCCTGATAACAGCGTTTACTTTGAAGAATGTGTGTCAAAAATACTTAAGAGAAAAAATAAACATACCCAGTGTCATTCACATGATTGCTAAGCAAATGGTTAATGTCAGAGGTTATAAATGGTCACAAGTATCTTTACAAAAGTTCCAGTTACCTGAGTCACTTTTCATGGCTTAGGTTATAAATGCAGCTTTTGAAGGAAAACATATAACCCCTGATAACAGTGTTTACTTTGAAGAATGTGTGTCAGAAATACTTAAGAGAAAAAATAAACATACCCAGTGTCCTTCACACGATTGCTAAGCAAATGGTTAATGTTAGAGGTTATAAATGGTCACAAGTGTCTTTACAAAAGTTCCAGTTACCTGAGTCACTTTTCATGGCTTAGGTCATAAATGCAGCTTTTGAAGGAAAACATATGATCCTTGATAACAGTGTTTTATGATCAGGAGAGATTATATGACATGGTGAACAGAGATGCCTTGTGGTAAACATGCAAAGAATACAATTACAAGCACTGAAGAGTTTTTATCAAGTGGGCAAGGCACATGTGTGTGTGTGTGTGGAGGAGAAGAGGGTGTGCATATACAATTTTGCACAACATAGCTTGTAAGGAAAACATAATAATCTTATATATCCAGAGAGAGTTCTCAGGCTCTTTCATGTCCTCCTAAGGTACAACTAAACCTAAAGACTAACACTACAGAGGCCTGCAAGAAAATACAATACAAGAGCAAGGATTGAGACTATCTAGTGTTATGCTCTGCAAACTTTCCTTTAGTGTGTGCAAGATTGAATTCATTCTCTTTCTGTGGCACAAACCATTTAAGGCACAGGAATCTATGCTGGTCGAATGACTTACACCAGCTTCAATTGGGATGCTTCCTTCATAAAATCTCTCTCATTACCAGTTTCACCTTAGAATTATTACTTCATATGAATCAGTTTACTAAACAGTGGTGTCAAAAGGGAGTAAATCTTACTTCATGTTGGTTAACTCCTCATTCAATGCTGCAATCTCCTGGTTGAGAGATCTTTTCACATGCAGTTCTTTCTCCAACTTCTCTGTTAATTCTAACTTCTTATTACTCTGTAAATAAGACAAGGAAGTAGTCCACATATTAGCGCATCATAATGTACATAAATACAAAAAATATTGTTTCCAGTATTTATCTCACAAAATAAAATATACAGAGGGGAAGACCAGATTTCACTGTGCTCGAGTAGCTGGAAATTTAACAAATGGTATCTGTGCCATTTACCATTATAATAAAACCACTCTGTAGCTCTTCTAACTGCTCCTTCAACTGTTTGTTTTGTGAGAGGGCACGAGCAGCAGCAACTTTGTCACTCTGCATAGCTGCAAGCAATTGGGATGTGTCTACCTCTTCCGTCTTGCTTCGTTCAACCTTTATTTCTAGTTCTTCGACATTATGAGAGAGTTGGTCCACCAGTTTAGAAAGCTGGCTATTGTCATTAGTCTGAATGAAAGAAAAAAGAAAAACTGTTTGTTAGGCAAAATTTATCTTATTTATTTTGCTTTGTCGCTGTCTCTTGCATTAGCAAGGTAGCACAAGGAAACAGACGAAAGAATAGCCCAACCCACCCACATACACATGTATATACTTACACGTCCACACACGCAAATATACATACCTATACATCTCAACGTATACATATATATACACACACAGACGTATAAATATATACACATGTACATAAATATATGAATATATACACGTGTATAAATATATACACATGTACATAATTCATTGGGAGCGGGGGGCTGGAAATCCTCCCCTCCTTGTATTTGTTAACTTTCTAAAAAATGGGAAACAGGAGGAGTCACGCGGGGAGTGCTCATCCTCCTCGTAGACTCAGGTTGGGGTGTCTAAATGTGTGTGGATGTAACCAAGATGTGAAAAAAGGAGAGATAGGTAGTATGTTTGAGGAAAGGAACCTGGATGTTTTGGCTCTAAGTGAAACGAAGCTCAAGGGTAAAGGAGAAGAGTGGCTTGGGAATGTCTTGGGAGTAAAGTCAGGGGTTAGTGAGAGGACAAGAGCAAGGGAAGGAGTAGCAGTACTCCTGAAACAGGAGTTGCGGGAGTATGTGATAGAACGTAAGAAAGTAAATTCTCGATTAATATGGGTAAAACTGAAAGTTGATGGAGAGAGATGGGTGATTATTGGTGCATATGCACCTGGGCATGAGAAGAAAGATCATGAGAGGCAAGTGTTTTGGGAGCAGCTGAATGAGTGTGTTAGTGGTTTTGATGCACACGACCGGGTTATAGTGATGGGTGATTTGAATGCAAAGGTGAGTAATGTGGCAGTTGAGGGAATAATTGGTATACATGGGGTGTTCAGTGTTGTAAATGGAAATGGTGAAGAGCTTGTAGATTTATGTGCTGAAAAAGGACTGGTGATTGGGAATACCTGGTTTAAAAAGCGAGATATACATAAGTATACATATGTAAATAGGAGAGATGGCCAGAGAGCGTTATTGGATTACATGTTAATTGACAGGCGCGCGAAAGAGAGACTTTTGGATGTAAATGTGCTGAGAGGTGCAACTGGAGGGATGTCTGATCATTATCTTGTGGAGGCTAAGGTAAAAATTTGTATGGGTTTTCAGAAAAGAAGAGTGAATGTTGGGGTGAAGAGGGTGGTGAGAGTAAGTGAGCTTGGGAAGGAGACTTGTGTGAGGAAGTACCAGGAGAGACTGAGTACAGAATGGAAAAAGGTGAGAACAATGGAAGTAAGGGGAGTGGGGGAGGAATGGGATGTATTTAGGGAATCAGTGATGGATTGCGCAAAAGATGCTTGTGGCATGAGAAGCGTGGGAGGTGGGTTGATTAGAAAGGGTAGTGAGTGGTGGGATGAAGAAGTAAGATTATTAGTGAAAGAGAAGAGAGAGGTATTTGGACGATTTTTGCAAGGAAAAAATGAAATTGAATCGGAGATGTATAAAAGAAAGAGACAGGAGGTCAAGAGAAAGGTGCAAGAGGTGAAAAAGAGGGCAAATGAGAGTTGGGGTGAGAGAGTATCATTAAATTTTAGGGAGAATAAAAAGATGTTCTGGAAGGAGGTAAATAAAGTGCGTAAGACAAGGGAGCAAATGGGAACTTCAGTGAAGGGCGCTAATGGGGAGGTGATAACAAGTAGTGGTGATGTGAGAAGGAGATGGAGTGAGTATTTTGAAGGTTTGTTGAATGTGTTTGATGATAGAGTGGCAGATATAGGGTGTCTTGGTCGAGGTGGTGTGCAAAGTGATAGGGTTGGGGAAAATGATTTGGTAAACAGAGAAGAGGTAGTAAAAGCTTTGCGGAAGATGAAAGCTGGCAAGGCAGCAGGTTTGGATGGTATTGCAGTGGAATTTATTAAAAAAGGGGGTGACTGTATTGTTGACTGGTTGGTAAGGTTATTTAATGTATGTATGACTCATGGTGAGGTGCCTGAGGATTGGCGGAATGCGTGCATAGTGCCATTGTACAAGATAAGAGTGAGTGCTCAAATTACAGAGGTATAAGTTTGTTGAGTATTCCTGGTAAATTATATGGGAGTGTATTGATTGAGAGGGTGAAGGCATGTACAGAGTATCAGATTGGGGAAGAGCAGTGTGGTTTCAGAAGTGGTAGAGGATGTGTGGATCAGGTGTTTGCTTTGAAGAATGTATGTGAGAAATACTTAGAAAAGCAAATGGATTTGTATGTAGCATTTATGGATCTGGAGAAGGCATATGACAGAGTTGATAGAGATGCTCTGTGGAAGGTATTAAGAATATATGGTGTGGGTGGCAAGTTGTTAGAAGCAGTGAAAAGTTTTTATCGAGGAGGTAAGGCATGTGTACGTGTAGGAAGAGAGGAAAGTGATTGGTTCTCAGTGAATGTAGGTTTGTGGCAGGGGTGTGTGATGTCTCCATGGTTGTTTAATTTGTTTATGGATGGGGTTGTTAGGGAGGTGAATGCAAGAGTTTTGGAAAGAGGGGCAAAAATGAAGTCTGTTGTGGATGAGAGAGCTTGGGAAGTGAGTCAGTTGTTGTTTGCTGATGATACAGCGCTGGTGGCTGATTCATGTGAGAAACTGCAGAAACTGGTGACTGAGTTTGGTAAAGTGTGTGAAAGAAGAAAGTTAAGAGTAAATGTGAATAAGAGCAAACTTATTAGGTACAGTAGGGTTAAGGGTCAAGTAAATTGGGAGGTAAGTTTGAATGGAGAAAAACTGGAGGAAGTAAAGTGTTTTAGATATCTGGGAGTGGATCTGGCAGCGGATGAAACCATGGAAGCGGAAGTGAATCATAGGGTGGGGGAGGGGGCGAAAATCCTGGGAGCCTTGAAGAATGTGTGGAAGTCGAGAACATTATCTCGGAAAGCAAAAATGGGTATGTTTGAAGGAATAGTGGTTCCAGCAATGTTGTATGGTTGCGAGGCGTGGGCTATGGATAGAGATGTGCGCAGGAGGGTGGATGTACTGGAAATGAGATGTTTGAGGACAATGTGTGGTGTGAGGTGGTTTGATCGAGTAAGTAATGTAAGGGTAAGAGAGATGTGTGGAAATAAAAAGAGCATGGTTGAGAGAGCAGAAGAGGGTGTTTTGAAATGGTTTGGGCACATGGAGAGAATGAGTGAGAAAGATTGACCAAGAGGATATATGTGTCTGAGGTGGAGGGAACGAGGAGAAGTGGGAGACCAAATTGGAGGTGGAAAGATGAAGTGAAAAAGATTTTGAGTGAACGGGGCCTGAACATGCAGGAGGGTGAAAGGCGGGCAAGGAATAGAGTGAATGGGATCGATGTGGTATACCAGGGTTGACGTGCTGTCAGTGGATTGAATCAGGGCATGTGAAGCGTCTGGGGTAAACCGTAGAAAGCTGTGTGGGGCCTGGATGTGGAAAGGGAGCTGTGGTTTCGGGCATTATTGCATGACAGCTAGAGACTGAGTGTGAATGAATGAGGCCTTTGTTGTCTTTTCCTAGCGCTACCCCGCACACATGAGGGGGGAGGGGGATGTTATTCCATGTGTGGCGAGGTGGCGATGGGAATGAATAAAGGCAGACAGTGTGAATTGTGTGCATGGGTATATATGTATGTGTCTGTGTGTGTATATATATGTGTACATTGTGATGTATAGGTATGTATATTTGTGTGTGTGGACATGTGTGTATATACATGTGTATGGGGGTGGGTTGGGCCATTTCTTTCGTCTGTTTCCTTGCGCTACCTCGCAAACGCGGGAGACAGCGACAAAGCAAAATAAAATAAATAAATAAAATACATAATTCATAGTCTGCCTTTATTCATTCCCATCGCCTCCCCGCCACACATGAAATAACAGTCCCCTCCCCCAACATGTGCGTGAGGTAGCGCTAGGAAAAGACAACAAAGGCCACATTCGTTCACACTGTCTCTAGCTGTCTCTAGCAAGATACTGTTGATAATTATGAACTAAGAATCTCTGTAAATGATCTCTTCATTCATTATCCTGATGAGCCATTACCTGATAATCAGACGTACTTTCCTATCTCAGCAATAAATGTTTTGACCTATATTTACTTTAGAGATTTAATCTTAATGCACAGACTTCTTACCTACATTTAAAAGCTCATATCTGAAATCCTAAGAGAATGTTCCTACAGAAATTTACAACCAGAATAAAACTGTATTTCCTTGTAAATACCCATTACATAGTATAAACTGATATTTAGATAACACAGTATAAGTTGATATCTAAATACTCAATGGAATACTGCACTACCTTTAAATAAATCAGTAAGTTCTTTCAAGACATTTAAGCAGACAGTTACTATGCTTCAGGGTTATGGTAAAAAGAATTGTTTAATGTAACAATACAAATTTCTACCTTCTGAATAAAATTAACATAATTTACCTGTGCTTTACTGTTCTCCTATGTGTGTGGTAATTCAAAAATTATCTGTGACAAAACATCATAGCATTAAACAATAAAAATAACAATATTGCATCAAATCTCTGAATTACAAACACTTACCATTGCAGCATTCTGTTCTTTCAACTGGAGCTTCTCTTCCTGTAAGGCTGTAACTGTCTGGTTTAAACGTTCCCTTTCAGCTATCACCTCCTTCTCATTCATAGCTGTTGAACTGGGCTGTAATGCAGTCTGAAGCTGAGCCTTTGTGTCTTCAAGAGCTGTTTCCAAAGTTTCTTTTTCTATCATAAACTGCTTCACCTGTAAAAAGGTATATACATTTATTTAAAAATCTACTTTAACCAAGGATTAATCTAAGCAGTATATGTTCCTGAATAGCATATAACATACACATGAGCTAGTTACAAAGCAGCTTTCCTGCTTTTGCCATAATCTATTTACGTAATTCAAATCACTGATGGATACAATATTGAAACTTGCCTGCTCTTGCAAACTCTGGGTCTGTTCTGCCAGCTGTTTGGTGTATTGCTGATACTGTGCTGCTACTTGAGAATTCTCTGCATGTGCCTGTGAGAGAGCCAACTGGGTAGCCTGAAGCTGTTTCTGGCTTTCCATGTGGGCTGCCTGTACCTTCTCCAACTGGGACTGTATTTCCTCATTTGTACCATCTCTCATCTAGTAAAAGGAAAACACTATGTTTGGAAATCATCAATATTCAAGTGGGACAGCAATTCCTAATGTATGAAAAAAGAAATTTTCCAGGCTGTTATTTGCTTAAGTATAAAAAGGAATAAAAGCCTTGAAAATCAGAATATGCTGAATATCCTGACTGCAACAGTCAGTACACAGTCAATCCAACTGTTCATTTATCGACCAACCCAAGGGGATGGTCGATAAATGGGTGCTTGGCTTAGGCTAGGGTATACATTACACATAGCATTTACGAGATGGCCTTTAATAGGGCATTCAGTTGCCCATGCTGTTGCAGCTGACATTCAAAAAACAAAAACAAAAGAACAAAAAATTACCACTGTGGATACTAAGTATTCTCATGCTTACTTGTTGTACATGAAGTTGTGCCATTGCCAGTTCACTCTTGGTGTCAGTCAGCTGAGAATACAGTTTGTCATGATCACTTGTTTTAACACTCAGACGTTCTGTTAACTCAGCAACCGATGCCTTCAGTTCTTCACAATGTTTACTGTAAATACAAATTGTATGTAAGATTAGCCAACTTTAAAATTTCCAATCAACAGAGGGAGCCCTTACAAAAAGAGTAAGGCTTGTGTGTAAGCAGGAAGGAAGGAGGGTGAGGAAGCATTGAATACTTCATATCACCCTCATCTATACCTCTAAGTTTGGGTTATTTTTCCCCGAATTTTTTTTCTGGTACTCCCACCTTTCTTCTCAATCAGTCTCCACTTCACCCATATTACCCAATACTGTACCTGACTTAATCAAAATAGTATCCATCATGCCCTAACCTTAAAAAGTGCTTTAATCACATACAAATTCTATTATTATCATCATTATTAGAGGTGAGTGTTCAAATTACAGAGGTATAAGTTTGTTGAGTATTCCTGGGAAATTATATGGGAGGGTATTGATTGAGAAGGTGAAGGGATGTACAGAGCATCAGATTGGGAAGAGCACATACATCAAACCTTCAAAATACTCACTCCATCTCCTTCTCACATCACCACTACTTGTTATCACCTCTCCATTAGCCCCCTTCACAGATGTTCCTATTTGTTCTCTTGTCTTATGCACTTTATTTACCTCCTTCCAAAACATCTTTTTATTCTCCCATGATACTCTCTCACCCCAACTCTCATTTGCCCTCTTTTTCACCTCTTGCACCTTTCTCTCGACCTCTCGCCTCTTTCTTTTCTACATCTCCCAGTCATTTGAATTATTTCCTTAAAAAAATCATCCAAATACCTCTCTCTTCTCTTTCACTAATAATCTTACTTCTTCATCCTACCACTCACTACCCTTTCTAATCTGCCACCTCCCACGCTTCTCATGCAACAAGCATCTTTTGCACATGCCATCAGTGCTTCCCTAAATACATCCAATTCCTCCCCCACTCCCCTTACATCCTTTGCTCTCACCTTTTTCCATTCTGCACTCAGTCTCTCCTGGTACTTCCTCAAACAAGTCTCCTTCCCAAGCTCACTTACGTTCACCACTCTCTTCACCCCAACATTTTCTCTCCTTTTCTGAAAACCTCTATAAATCTTCACTTTCGCCTCTACAAGATAATGATCAGATATCCCCCTCCAGTTGCACCTTTCAGCACATTAACATTCAAAAGTCTCTCTTTCACACGCCTATGAATTAACACACAATCCGATAACACTCTCTGGCCACCTCTCCTACTTACATACATATACTTATGTATATATCTCTTTTTAAACAAGATATTCCCAATCACCAGTCCTTTTTCAGCACACCAATCTACAAGCTCTTCACTATTTCCATTTACAACACTGAACAACCCGTGTACACCAATTATTCCCTCAACTGCTATATTACTCACCTTTGCATTCAAATCACCAATCACTATAACCCGGTCTCGTGCATCAAAATTGCTAACACACTCACTCAGCTGCTCCCAAAACACTTGCCTCTTATGATCTTTCTTCTCATGACCAATGACCAGGTGCATAGGCACCAATAATCACACATCTCTCTCCATCCACTTTCAGTTTTACCCATATCAATCTAGAATTTACTTTCTTACACTCTATCACATACTCCCACAACTCCTTCCTCAGGAGTAGTGCTACTCCTTCCTTTGCTTTTGTCCTCTCACCTACCCCTGACTTTACTCCCAAGACATACCCAAACCACTCTTCCCCTTTATCCTTGAGCTTCGTTTCACTCAGAGCCAAAACATCCAGGTTCCTTTCCTCAAACACACTATCTATATATATATTGTCCCTGGAGATAGGGGAGGGAGCAGGGGAGTGGAAATCCTCCCCTCTTGATTGTTAATTTTCCAAAAGAAGTAACAGAGAAGGCGGCCAAGTGAGGATTTCCCTCAAAGGCTCAGTCCTCTGTTCTTAACGCAACCTTGCTGACATGGGAAGTGGCAAATAGTATGAAAAAAAAAAAATATTTATATATATATATATATATATATATATATATATATATATATATATATATATATATATATATATATATTATCCCTGGGGATAGGGGATTAAGAATACATCCCACGTATTCCCTGCGTGTCGTAGAAGGCGACTAAAAGGGGAGGGAGCGGGGGGCTGGAAATCCTCCCCTCTCTTTTTTTTTTTTCTTTAATTTTCCAAAAGAAGGAACAGAGGGGGCCAGGTGAGGATATTCCAAAAAAGGCCCAATCCTCTGTTCTTAACGCTACCTCGCTATCGCGGGAAGCGGCGAATAGTATGAAAAAAAAAAATATATATATATATATATATATATATATATATATATATATATATATATATATATATATATATATATATATATATATATATATATATATATTTTTTTTTTTCTCATACTATTCGCCATTTCCCGCATTTGCGAGGTAGCGTTAAGAACAGAGGACTGGGTCTTAGAGGTAAAATCCTCACCTGGCCCCCTTCTCTGTTCCTTCTTTTAGAAAATTAAAAAAAAACGAGAGTGGAGGATTTCCAGCCACCCACTCCCTCCCCTTTTAGTCACCTTCTACGACATGCAGGGAATACGTGGGAAGTATTCTTTCTCCCCTATCCCCAGGGATATATATATATTATTATTATTATTATTATACTTTGTCGCTGTCTCCCGCGTTTGCGAGGTAGCGCAAGGAAACAGACGAAAGAAATGGCCCCCCCCCCATACACATGTATATACATACGTCCACACACGCAAATATACATACCTACACAGCTTTCCATGGTTTACCCCAGACGCTTCACATGCCTTGATTCAATCCACTGACAGCACGTCAACCCCGGTATACCACATCGCTCCAATTCACTCTATTCCTTGCCCTCCTTTCACCCTCCTGCATGTTCAGGCCCCGATCACACAAAATCTTTTTCACTCCATCTTTCCACCTCCAATTTGGTCTCCCTCTTCTCCTCGTTCCCTCCACCTCCGACACATATATCCTCTTGGTCAATCTTTCCTCACTCATTCTCTCCATGTGCCCAAACCACTTCAAAACACCCTCTTCTGCTCTCTCAACCACGCTCTTTTTATTTCCACACATCTCTCTTACCCTTACGTTACTCACTCGATCAAACCACCTCACACCACACATTGTCCTCAAACATCTCATTTCCAGCACATCCATCCTCCTGCGCACAACTCTATCCATAGCCCACGCCTCGCAACCATACAACATTGTTGGAACCACTATTCCTTCAAACATACCCATTTTTGCTTTCCGAGATAATGTTCTCGACTTCCACACATTCTTCAAGGCCCCCAGAATTTTCGCCCCCTCCCCCACCCTATGATCCACTTCCGCTTCCATGGTTCCATCTGCTGCCAGATCCACTCCCAGATATCTAAAACACTTCACTTCCTCCAGTTTTTCTCCATTCAAACTCACCTCCCAATTGACTTGACCCTCAACCCTACTGTACCTAATAACCTTGCTCTTATTCACATTTACTCTTAACTTTCTTCCTCCACACACTTTACCAAACTCAGTCACCAGCTTCTGCAGTTTCTCACATGAATCAGCCACCAGCGCTGTATCATCAGCGAACAACAACTGACTCACTTCCCAAGCTCTCTCATCCCCAACAGACTTCATACTTGCCCCTCTTTCCAAAACTCTTGCATTTACCTCCCTAACAACCCCATCCATAAACAAATTAAACAACCATGGAGACATCACACACCCCTGCCGCAAACCTACATTCACTGAGAACCAATCACTTTCCTCTCTTCCTACATGTACACATGCCTTACATCCTCGATAAAAACTTTTCACTGCTTCTAACAACTTTCATCCCACACCATATATTCTTAATACCTTCCACAGAGCATCTCTATCAACTCTATCATATGCCTTCTCCAGATCCATAAATGCTACATACAAATCCATTTGCTTTTCTAAGTATTTCTCACATACATTCTTCAAAGCAAACACCTGATCCACACATCCTCTACCACTTCTGAAACCACACTGCTCTTCCCCAATCTGATGCTCTGTACGTGCCTTCACCCTCTCAATCAATACACTCCCATATAATTTACCAGGAATACTCAACAAACTTATACCTCTGTAATTTGAGCACTCACTCTTATCCCCTTTGCCTTTGTACAATGGCACTATGCACACATTCTGCCAATCCTCAGGCACCTCACCATGAGTCATACATACATTAAAAAACCTTACCAACCAGTCAACAATACAGTCACCCCCTTTTTTAATAAATTCCACTGCAATACCATCCAAACCTGCTGCCTTGCTGGCTTTCATCTTCCGCAAAGCTTTCACTACCTCTTCTCTGTTTACCAAATCATTTTCCCTAACCCTCTCACTTTGCACACCACCTCGACCAAAACACCCTATATCTGCCACTCTATCATCAAACACATTCAACAAACCTTCAAAATACTCACTCCATCTCCTTCTCACATCACCACTACTTGTTATCACCTCCCCATTTGCACCCTTCACTGAAGTTCCCATTTGCTCCCTTGTCTTACGCACTTTATTTACCTCCTTCCAGAACATCTTTTTATTCTCCCTAAAATTTAATGATACTCTCTCACCCCAACTCTCATTTGCCCTTTTTTTCACCTCTTGCACCTTTCTCTTGACCTCCTGTCTCTTTCTTTTATACATCTCCCACTCAATTTCATTTTTTCCCTGCAAAAATCGTCCAAATGCCTCTCTCTTCTCTTTCACTAATACTCTTACTTCTTACACTAATACTCTTACACTAATACTCTTAGAAGTATTTAGACTCACGGTGAGGTGCCTGAGGATTGGCGGAATGCGTGCATAGTGCCATTGTTCAAAGGCAAAGGGGATAAGAGTGAGTGCTCAAATTACAGAGGTATAAGTTTGTTGAGTATTCCTGGTAAATTATATGGGAGGGTATTGATTGAGAGGGTGAAGGCATGTACAGAGCATCAGATTGGGGAAGAGCAGTGTGGTTTCACAAGTGGTAGAGGATGTGTGGATCAGGTGTTTGCTTTGAAGAATGTATGTGAGAAATACTTAGAAAAGCAAATGGATTTGTATGTAGCATTTATGGATCTGGAGAAGGCATATGATAGAGTTGATAGAGATGCTCTGTGGAAGGTATTAAGAATATATGGTGTGGGAGGAAAGTTGTTAGAAGCAGTGAAAAGTTTTTATCGAGGATGTAAGGCATGTGTACATGTAGGAAGAGAGGAAAGTGATTGGTTCTCAGTGAATGTAGGTTTGCGGCAGGGGTGTGTGATGTCTCCATGGTTGTTTAATTTGTTTATGGATGGGGTTGTTAGGGAGGTAAATGCAAGAGTTTTGGAGAGAGGGGCAAGTATGAAGTCTGTTGGGGATGAGAGAGCTTGGGAAGTGAGTCAGTTGTTGTTCGCTGATGATACAGCGCTGGTGGCTGATTCATGTGAGAAACTGCCGAAGCTGGTGACTGAGTTTGGAAAAGTGTGTGGAAGAAGAAAGTTAAGAGTAAATGTGAATAAGAGCAAGGTTATTAGGTACAGTAGGGTTGAGGGTCAAGTCAATTGGGAGGTGAGTTTGAATGGAGAGAAACTGGAGGAAGTGAAGTGTTTTAGATATCTGGGAGTGGATCTGGCAGCGGATAAAAACCATGGAAGCGAAGTGAATCATAGGGTGGGGGAGGGGGCGAAAATCCTGGGAGCTTGAAGAATGAGTGGAAGTCGAGAACTTATCTCGGAAAGAAAAAATGGTATGTTGAAGGAAAGGGTTCCAGCAATTTTTGTATGGTTGCGAGGCGTGGGCTATGGATAGAGATGTGCGCAGGAGGGTGGATTACTGTAAAATGAGATGTTTTGAGACAATTGTGGTGTGAGGTGGTTTGATCGAGTAAGTAATGTAGGGTAAGATAGATGTGTGGACATAAAAAGAGCATGGATGAGAGAGCAGAAAGGGTGACCATGAAATGGTTTGGGCACAAGGAGAAATGAGTGAGAAAGATTGACCAAGAGGATATATTTGTCTGAGGAGGAGGGAACGAGGAGAATGGGGACCAAATTGGAGTGGAAGATGAAGTAAAAAGATTTTGAGTGAACGGGCCTGAACTGCAGGAGGGTGAAAGCGGGGCAGGAATAGAGGAATGGGAAATCGATGTGGTATACAGGGTGACGTGCTGTCAGTGATTGAATCAGGGCATGTGAAGCGTCTGGGGTAACCCGTAGAAAGCAGTGTGGGGCCTGGAATGTGGAAAGGGAGCTGTGGTTTCGGGCATTATTGCATGACAGCTATAGACTGAGTGTGAATGAATGAGGCCCTTTGTTGTCTTTTCACTACGCTAACCCCCGCACACAATGAGGGGGATGGGGATGTTATTCCAGTGTGTGGCCGAGTGGCGATGGGAATGAATAAAGGCAGACAGATGTGAATGTGTGCTTGGGTATAATAATATTGTCTGTGTGTGCATAAAATGTGTACATTGTGAGGTAATAGGGTTATGTATTTTTTGTGTGTGTGGACATGTGTGTATATACATAGTGTATGGGGAGGGTTGGGCCATTTCTTTTTGTCGTCAGTTTCCCTTGCGCTACCTCGGCAAACTGCGGGAGACAGCGCAAAGCAAAATATAATAAAAAAATAAAAACATAATCATATTCTCCTTTATTCATTCCCATCACCTCCCGCCACACATGAAATAAAACAGTCCCCTCCCCCAACATGTGCGTGAGGTAGCGCTAGGAAAGGGAGATCAACAAAGGCACATTCGTTCACACAGTCCTAGCTGTCCTCTAGCAAGATACTGTTGATAATTTATGAACTAAGAATCTCAGTAAATGATCTCTGTCATTCATTAACCTGCTGACCATTACCTATAATCAGACGTACTTTCCTATCTCAGCAATAAAAGTTTTGACCTATATTTACTTTAGAGATTTTATCTTAAAGCACAGACTTCATACCTACATTTAAAAAGCTCATATCTGAAATCCTAAGAAATGTTCCTACAGAAATTTACAACCAAAAAAAAACTGTATTTCCTTGAAAATACCAATACATATTATAAACAGATATTTAGATAACACCGTATAAAGTTATAACTAAATACTCATGGAATACGCACTACTTTAAATAAATCAGTAAGTTCTTTCAAGACATTTAAGCAGCAGTAACTAAGCTCAGGGTATGTAAAAAAGAATTGTTTTTAATTAACATACAAATTTTCTACCATTTCTGAATAGGAATTAACATAATTTACCTGTCTTTACTGTTACTCCTATGTGTGTGGTAATTCAAAAATTAATCTGTGACGAGAGAAACATCATAGCATAAAACTATAAAAAAAACAATAATTGCATCAAATTCTCTGAATTACAAACACTTACCATTGCAAGCATTCTGTTCTTTTCACTGGAGCTTTCCTCTTCCAGTAAGCTGTAAACTGTCTGGTTTTAAAACTTCCTTTCAGCTATCACCCCTTCTCAAGTCATAGAGCGGTTTGAACTGGTGTAATGCAGTCCTGAAGTCTTGAGACCTTTAGTGTCTCAAGAGTCTGTTTCCCAAAGTTTCTTTTTCTATCATAAACTGCTTCACCTGTAAAATAGGTATATTACATTTTATTTAAAAATTCTACTTTAACCAAGGATTAATCTAAGCAGTATATGTTCCTGAATACATATAACATACACATTAGCAATTTACAAAGCAGCTTTCTCTTTTGCCATAATCTATTTACGTTAATTGCAAATCACAGGATGGATACAAAATTGAAACTTGCCTGCTCTTGCAAACCTGGGTCTGTTCTGCAGCTGTTTGGTGTATTGCTAGGATAACTGTGCTGCTACTTGAGAATTCTCTGCATGTTCCTGTGAGAGAGCAACTGGGTAGCCTGAAGCTGTTTCTGGCTTTCCTATGTGGGCTTGCTGTACCTTCTCCAACTGGGAACTAGTATTTCCTCATTGTACCATCTCCATCTAGTAAAAGGAAAACACTATGTTTGGAAATCATCAATATCAAGTGGACCAGCAATTCCTAATGTATGAAAAATAAAATTTTCCTTTTCCATGCTGAAATATTTTCTTAAGTATAAAAAGGACTAAAAGCCTTGAAAATCAGAATATCTGAATATCCTGACTCAACTGTCAGTACACATCAATCCAACTGTTCATTTATCGTACCTAACCCCCAATGGGATGTCGATAATGGGTGCTTGGCTAGCTAGGGTATACATTACACATACATTTACCGAGATGGCCTTTTTAAAAGGGCATTCAGTTGCCCATGCTGTTGCACTGACATTCAAAAAAAAAAAACAAAAGAACAAAAATTACCACTTGGATACTAAGTATTCTCATGCTTACTTGTTGTACAGAAGTTGTGCCATTGCCAGTTCACTCCTTGGTGTCAGTCAGCGGGAATACAGTTTTAGTCATGATCACTTGTTTATACACTCAGACGTTCTGTTAACTCAGCAACCGACTGCCTTCAGTTCTTCGACAATGTTTTACTGTAAATTACAAAAAATTGTATGTAAGATTAGCCAACATTAAAATTCCAATCAACAGAGGGAGACCTTACCAAAAAGAGTAAGGCTCGTGTGTATGCAGGAAGGAAGAGGGTGAGAAGCATTGAATACTCCATATCACCCATCAATCAAAACCTCTAAGTTTTTGGGTATTTTACCCTGAATTTTTTTTCTGGTACGCCCCACCTTCATCTCAATCAGTCTCCACTTCACCCATAATTACCCACTACTGTACTGATTTAAAATCAAAATAGTAATCCATCATGTCCCTAACCTTAAAAAGTGATTAATCACATACAAATTCTATTATTATCATCATTATTAGAGGTGAGTGTACAAATTACAGAGGTAAAAAGTTTGTTGATATTCCGGTGAAATTAATGGGAGGGTATTGATTGAGAAGGTGAAGGATGTACAGAGCATTCAGATGGGAAGACACATACATCAAACCTTCAAAATACTCACTCCATCTCCTTCTCACATCACCACTACTTGTTATCAACTCATCCATTAGCCCCCTTCACAGATGTTCCTATTGTTTCTACTTGTCTATGCACTTATTTACCTCCTTCCAAAACATCTTTTTATTCTCCCATGATACACTCGCACCACCACTCACATTTGCCCTCTTTTTCACCTCTTCACCTTTCTCTCGACCTCTCGCGCAACTCTTCCTCGCTCTCGATCGCACACTCGGGGTACGTCCGCCAGCATCGGCTGATTCGCAATAAGACCTCGGCTCGCGCGTCGAATCCTCGATCCAGACTCGCGCGCGATCCTCCTTTCTTTTCTACATCTCTCATACATTTGAATTTTTTCCCCTTAAAAAAAATCTCCAAATACCACTCTCTTCTCTTCCACTACTAATCTTACTTCTTCATCCTACCATCACTACCCTTTCTAATCTGCCACCTCCACGCTTCTCATGCAACAAGCATCTTTTGCACATGCCATCAGTGGCTTTCCTAAATACATCCAATCCTCCCCCACTCCCCTTACAACCTTTGCTCTCACTTTTTCCATTCTGCACTCAGTCCTCTCCTGGTACTTCCTCAAACAAGTCTCCTTCCCCAGCTACTTACGTTCACCACTCTCATTCACCCATCATTTTCCTCACTTTTCTGAAACCTCCTATACATCTTCACTTTCGCATCGACAAGATAAGATCAGATATCCCCCCCCAGTTGCAACCTTTCAGCACATTAAACATTCAAAGTCACTCTTTCACAAACGCCTATGAAAATTTAAAACACAATCCGATAACACTCTTCTGGCCACCTAGTCCTACTTACCTACATATACTTATGTATATATCTCTTTTTAAACATGTTATTCCCAATCACCAGGATCCTTTTTCAGCACACCAATCTACAAGCCTTCACTATTTCCATTTACAAAAACTGAAAAAACCCGTGTACACCAATTATTCCCCTTCACTGCTATAATTACCACCTTTGCATTCAAATCAGCACCAATCAACTATAACCCGGTCTCGTGCATCAAAATTGCTAACAGCTCACCCTCACCTCAAGCTGCCCAAACACTTGCCTCTTTTTGATCTTTTTTTCTCATTACCAATGACCAGGTGCATAGGCACCAATAATCACACATCTCTCTCTAACCATCCACTTTTTAGTTTTTTCCCATATCAATCTAGAATATTACTTTCTACATCTCAAACACTATACTCCCCAACATCCTTCCTCAGGAGTAGTGCTACCCTTCCTGCTTGTCCTCCTCACCCAAACCCCTGACCTTTACGCCCAAGACATACCCAAACAACTCTTTCCCTTTTCCTTGAAGCTTTCGTTTCACTCAATCCAACATCAGGTTCCTTTCCTCAAACACACTATCTATATATATATTGTCCCCTGTAGATAGGGGGGGGAGCAGGGTAGTGAAATCCTCCCCTCTTGATTGTTAATTTTCCAAAAGAAGTAACAGAGAAGGCGGCCAAGTGAGGATTTCCCTCAAAGGCCAGTCCACCTGTTCTTATCGCCACCTTGCTGACATGGGAAGTGGCCAAATAGTATGAAAAAAAAAAAAAAATTTATATAAATAGATATATATAATATACTATATATATAATAATATTTATATCTATATATATATATATATATATTATTCCTGGTATAGGGGATTAAGAATACATCCAACGTTTTCCCTGCGTGTCGTAGAAGGCGACAAAAGGGGAAGGGAGCCGGGGGCTGGAAAAAACCTCCCCTCTCTTTTTTTTTTTTCTTTAATTTTTTCCCAAAAAAAGGAACAGAGGGGGCCCCGGTGAGGATATTCAAAAAAAGCCCAATCCTCTGTTCTTAACGCAACCCTCGCTATCGCGGGAAGCGGCGAATAGTATGAAAAAAAAAAAAAAATATATATAGGTATATACAATATTATATCTATATATAAATAAAAATATATATATATAATATATATATATATATATATATATATATATTTATTTTTTTTCTCATACATTCGCCATTTCCCGCCTTTGCGAGGTAGCGTAAAGAAACAGAGACCTTGGTCTTAGAGGTAAAATCCCCCACCTGGCCCCCTTTCCTCTGTTCCTTCTTTTAGAAAATTAAAAAAAAAAAACGAGAGTGGAGGATTTCCAGCCACCCACTCCCTCCCCTTTTAGTCCACCTTTCTACGCATGCAGGAATAACGTGGGAAGTAATCATTCTCCCCTATCCCCATGATATAATATATTATTATTTTTTATTATATATACTTTGTCGCTGTCTCCCGCGTTGCGAGGTATCGCAAGGAAACAGACGAAAGAAATGGCCCCCCTCCGCCCCCCACCCCCCCCCCCTCCCCCCCCCCCCCCCTCCCACCCCCCGCCCGCCCCACCCATCCCCACCCCCCCACGACCCCCCCCAGAAATGGCCCCCCACCCCCACCCACCGGACCCCCCCCCCCCCCGCCCCCCTCCACCAACCCACCCCCCCCCCAATGGCCCTTCCGGCCCCACCCCCCCCACCACCCGCCCCCCCCGCACCCCCCGCCCCTACACCCCCCCCCCCCCCCCCCACCCCCCCCACGCGGCCCCCCGCACTCACCGCCCATGGCCCCCCCCCCCCCCCCCCCATGGCCCCCACCCACCCGCGCCTAAAACTTTCACCAATAAGAAAAGTGCCCCCCCCCCCCCCCCCCCCCCCCCCCCCCCCCCCCCCCCCCCCCCCCCCCCCCCCCCCCCCCCCCCCCCCCCCCCCCCCCCCCCCCCCCCCCCCCCCCCCCCCCCCCCCCCCCCCCCCCCTCGCACCCCCCGCCACCCCCGCCCCCCCCCCACCAAAACCCCACCCCCCCCACCCCGCCCCCCCCACAACCCGCCCCCCCCCCCTCCCCCCACCCATGGCCCCCCCCCCCCCCTACACCCTCCCCCACCCCCCACCCCCCCCCGATGGCCCCCCCCCCCCCCCCACCCCCCCGCACCCCGCCCCCCCCCCCCCCCCCCCCCCCCCCCCCCCCCCCCCCCCCCCCCCCCCCCCCCCCCCCCCCCCCCCCCCCCCCCCCCCCCCCCCCCCCCCCCCCCCCCCCCCCCCCCCCCCCCCCCCCCCCCCCCCCCCCCCCCCCCCCCCCCATGGCCCCCACCCGCCCGCCCCCCCCCCCCCCCAACCCCCCCCCCCCCCCCCCCCCCCATAAACATTATATACATACGTCCACACACAAAAATATACATACTACACAGCTTTTCCTCATGTTTACCCCAGACCTTCACAAGCTGATTCAATCCACTGACAGCACGTAACCCCGTATAACACATCGCTCCAATTCACTATCCCTTTTCCCTTTTGCCCTCTCTTTCACCCTCCTGCATGTTCAGAAGCCCCGATCTACACAAAATCTTTTTCCACTCCATCTTTCCACCTCCAATTTGGTCTACCGCTCTTCCCCCTCGTTCCCTCCACCATCCGACACATAAATATCCTCTTGGTCAATCTTTCCTCACTCAATATCTCTCCTAGTCCCAAACCACTTCAACACAACCCTCTTTTCTTCTGCTCTCTCAACCCACCTCTTTTTATTTCCACACAATCTCTCTTACCCCCTTACGTTACTCACTCGATCAAACCACTCACACCAACACATTGTTCCGCAAACATCCTCATTTCCATCACATCCATGCCTCCTGCTCACAAACACCTATCCATAGCCCACAGCCTCGCAACCATACAACATTGTTGGAACCACTATTCCTTTTAAACATTACCCATTTTTGTCTTTCCTAGGATAAATGTTCTCGATCAGTCCACACATTCTTCAAGGCCCCAGAAATTTCGCACCCCTCCCCCACCCTATGATCCACTTCCGCTTTCCATGGTTTCCATCAGCTGCCGAATTCCACTCCCAGATATCAAAAAACACTCCACTTCCCCCAGTTTTTCTCCATTCAACTCACCTCCCATTGACTTGACCCTCAACCCTACTGTACCTAATAACCTTGCTCCTTATTCACACTTACTCTTAACTTTCTTTCCTCCACACACTTTACCAAACTCAGTCCACCAGCCTTTGCATTTTCTCACATGAACATTCCACAACGCTGTATCATCACGAACAACAATTTCTGACTCACTTCCCAAGCTCTCTCATCCCCAACAGACTTCATACTTGGCCCCTCTTTCCAAACTCTTGCATTTACCGTCCCTATACAACCCCATCCATAAACCAAATAAACAACCATGGAGACATCACACACCCCTGCCAGCAAACCTACTTCACTGAGAACAATCACTTTCCTCTCTTCCTACATGTCCACATGCTACATCCTCGATAAAAACTTTTCACTGCTTCTAACAACTTTCATCCCACACATAATAATTCTTAAAACCTTCCACAGAGCATCTTCTATCAACTCAGCATATGCCTTCCTCCAATCCATAAATGGCCTACATACAAATACCATTTGCTTTTCAAGTATTTTCTCACATACATTTTTTCAAAGCAAACACCTGATCCACACATCCTCTACCACTTCTAAACCACACTGCCTCTTCCCCCAATCTGATGCACTGTACGTGCCTTCAACCTCTCAATCAATACACATCCCAATAATTTACCAGATACTCTACAAACATATACCTCAGTAAATTTGACACTCACACTTATCCCCTTTTCTTTGTAGACAACTGGCACTAATTCACACATGCTGCCCAATCCTCAGGCACATCACCATGAGTCATACATACATTAAATAACCTACAACCAGTCACACAATACAGTCACCACCCCTTTTTCAATAATTCCAACGCAATACATCCAATACCTGCTGGCCTTTGCTGGCTTCTCTCCGCAAAGCTTCACTACCTCTTTCTCTTTTATACCAATCATTTTCCCTAACCCTCTCACTTTGCACACCACATCTCGACAAAACACCCTATAATCTGCCACACTATCATCCAAACACATTCAACAGAACCTTCCAAAATACTCACATCCATCTCCTTCACACATAACCACTCTTGTTATCACTCCCATTTGCACCCTTCCCTGAAGTTCCCATTCGCCCCATTGTCTTACGCACTTTCTTTACCTCCTTGCCAGACCACTTTTATTCTCCTAAAATTTAAAGATACTCTCTCAACCCCAACTCCTCCATTTGCCCTTTTTTTTCACCTCTTGCACCTTTCATCATTTGACCTCCTGTCTCTTTCTTTTATACATCTCATCTCACTCTATCTCAGAACCTCTCATCTCTCACAAGTCATCTCAAACTAATACATCTCATCTCACACTGAGCTGCTCTCCTCACTCTCATTCTCTTCTCCTCTACCTAAAAATCTCATCTCACCTCCTCTCATCTTTCTATCTCCTCTCCATCTCTCACTCTCTCAGTCTTTTACATACTTCCTCTAAAAACATCTTCCAAATATCTCTCGCACTCAAATTCATTTTTTTCCCTGCAAAAATCGTCGCAAATGCCTTCTCTTCTCTTTCACTAATACTCATACTTCTAACACAAATACTCTTACACTAATACTCTTAGAAGTATTTAAGACTCAGCGGTGAGGTTCCTGAGGATTGGCGGAATGCGTGCATAGTGCCATTGTTCAAAGGCAAAAGGGATAAGAGTGAGTGCTCAAATTACAGAGGTATAAGTTTGTTGAGTATATCCTGTTAAAACTAATATGGGATTGGTATGATTGAGAGGGTGAATAGGCATGACAAGCATCCGATTGGGAAGAGCAGTGTGGTTTCAGAAGTGTAGAGGGATGTGTGGATCAGGTGTTTGCTTTGAAGAATGTATGTGAGAAATACTTAGAAAAGCAAATGGATTTGTATGTCGCTTTATGGATCTGAGAAGGCATATGACAGAGTTGATAGAGAATGCACCTGTGGAAGGTATTAAGAAAATAAAGGTGTGGTGGCAAGATTTAAAACAGTGAAAAAGTTTTTATCGAGGAGGTAAGGCATGTGTACGAGGTAGGAAGAGAGGAAAGTGATTTTGGTTCTCAGTGAATGTAGGATTGGGCAGGGTGTGTGTGAATGACTCCATGGTTGTTAAATTGTATTATGGATGGGGTTGTTAGGAGGTGAATGCAAGGAGTTTTGGAAAGAGGGGCAAAAATGAAGTCTGTTGTGGATGGAGAGCTTGGGAAGAGTCGAGTTTTGTTGTTCTGATGATACAGCGCTGGTGGCTGATTCCTGAGAGAAAACTGCAGAAACGTGACTGAGTTGGTAAAGTGTGGTGAAAGAAGAACGATTAAGAGTAAATGTGAATAAGAGCAAACTTAAAGGTAAGTAGGATAAAGGTCAAGATAATAGGGATGTAAGTTTGAATTGAGAAAACTGGAGGAAGTAAAGTGTTTTATATATTCTGGGAGTGGATCTGTCAAGCGGATTGAAACCCATGAAGCGGAGTGAATCTAAGGGTGGGGGAGGGGGCGAAAATCCAGGTGAGCCTTGAAGAATGTGTGGAAGTCGAGAACATTATCTCTGAAAGCAAAAATGGGTATGTTTGAAGGAATATTGGGTTCCATCAATGTTGAATGGCTATTCGTAGGCGTGGGCTATGAAAGAGATTTGCGCTAGGGAGGTTGGATGTACTGGAAATGAGAATGTTTGAGGACATATGGTGTGGTGGTGAGGTTGGTTTGATCGAGTAAGTAATGTAAGGGTAAGAGAGATGGTGGGAAAAAAAAAGAGACATTGATGAGAGAGCAGAAAGGGTGTGGTTGAAAAGGTTTGGGGCACATGGAGAGAATTGAGTGAGAAAAGATTTACCAAGAGGATAAATGTGTCTGAGGTGGAGGAACGAGGAAAGTGGGAGACCAAATTGAGGATGAAAGGAAGAAGTTAAAAGATTTTTGATTGAACGGGCCTGATCATGTGCAGGAGAGGTAAAGGCGGGCAAAGGAATAGAGTGAATGGGATCGATGTGGTAAACCAGGGTTGACAGTGCTGTCATTGGATGAATCAGGGCCATGTAAGCGTCTGGTGAAAACCGTATAAAGCAGTGATGGGGGCCTGGATGAGGAAAGGTAGCTGGTGGGTATCGGGCATTATGCATGACAGCTAAGACTGATGTTAATGAATGAGGCCTTTGTTGTCTTTTCCAATCGCTTGACCGCCGCACGACATGAGGGGGGAGGGGGATGTTATATCCATGTGTGGGCGAAGGTGTCGATGGGAATGAATAAAGTCAGACAGAGTGAAAATGGTGTGCATGGTTAAGTTAATATGTATGTGTCTGTGTGTTTATATATATGTGTACATTGTGATGTATAGGTATGTATATTTAGTGTGTGTGGACATGTGTGTGTATATACATGTGTATGGGGGTGGTGTTGGGGTTGGCCATTTCTATCGTCTGTTTCCTGCGCTACCTCAACCTCGCAAACGCGGGAAGACAGCGACAAAGCAAAATAAAATGAATAAATAAAATACATAATTCATAAGTCATGCTTTATTCATTCCCATCGCCTCCAATACCCCCGCCACAAACATGAAAATACAGTCCCCCTCCCCCAACATGTTGCGTGAGGTCTCGCTAGGAAAAGACAACAAAGGCCACATTCGTTCCATTCGATCTGTCTCTAGCTTTCCTCTAGCCAAGATACTGTTTGATAAAGTATGACTAAGAATCTCTGTAAATGATCTCTTCATTCTTATCCTGATGAGCCAATACCTGATAATCAGAACACTTACTTTCCTATCTCAGGCAAAAAAATGTTTAGACCTATCATATTACATTAGAGATTAAAAAATCTTAATGAACAGACTTACATACCTACATTTAAAAAAATCATAACTGAAATCTAAGAAATGTTCCTACAGAAATTACAACCAGAATAAAACTTGGTATTCCTTTGTAAATACCCATTACATAGTAAAAACTGAATAATTAGATAACACCAGTATAAGTGATATCTAAATACTCCAATGAAAACTGCACTACCTTTAAATAAATCAGATAAGTTCTTTCAAGACATTTAAGCAAGACAGGTTACTATGCTTCAGGGTTAAGGTAAAAAGAATTTATTAATGTACAATACAAATATTCTAGCCTTCTGAATAAAAATAACATAAATACCCTGTGCATATATATACTGTTCTCCTATGTGTGTTGTAATTCAAAAATTATCTGTGACAAAACATCATGCATTAAAAATAAAAATAACAATATAGCAATCAATCCTGAATTACAAACACTTACCATTGCAGCATTCTGATCTTTCAACTGGAGCTTACTCTTTCCTGTAAGGCCTGTAACTGTCCACTGGTTTAAACGTATCCTTTCAGCTATCACCTCCTTCTTCATTCATAGCAGTTGAACTGGGCTTGTAATGCAGTCTTAAGCTGAGCTTTGTTGTCATCAAGAGCTGTTTCCAAAGTTTCTTTTTCAATCAAAAACTGCTTCACCTTAAAAGGTATATACCTTTATTTAGAAAAATCAACTTTAAACCAAGGATTAATCTAAGCAGTATATGTTCCTGAAACATATAACATACACAGAGCTAGTTAACAAAGCAGCATTCCCTGCTTTTTGCCATAATCAATTTACAAATACAAACTCACTGATGGATACAATATTGAAACTTGCCTTCTCTTGCAAACTCTGGGTCTGTTTCCTGGCCAGCTTGGATTGGTGTATTGCTGAATACGTGTCTGCTACTTGAGAATTCTCTGCATGGCCTGTGAGAGATGCCAACTGGGTAGCCTGAAGCTGTTTTTCTGGCTTTCCATGTGGCTGCCAAGAACCATTCTCCAACTGGGACTGTATTTTCCTATTATGTACCATCTCACATCTGATTAAAAGGAATACACAATGGTTTGGAAATATCCAATATTCCAAGGTGTGGACATGCAATTCCTAATGAAATGAAAAAAGAAATTTTACCAGGCAGTTATTTAGCATAAGTATAAAAAGGAATAAAAGCCTTGAAAATCATAATATGCTGAATACCAGACACGCAACAGTCAAAAAAAACAGACAATCCAACTGTTACATTTATTCTACCAACCCAAGGGGATGGTCGATAAATGGGTGCTTGGCATAGGCTAGGGTAAACATTACACATATCATTACGAGATGGCCTTTAAAAGGGCATTCAGTGCCCATAGCTGTTGAGTGCAGGCGGAACATTCAAAAAACAAAAACAAAAGAAACACAAATTACCACTTGTGATACTAAGAATTCTCATGCTTACTTGTTGTACATGAAGTTTTGCCATTGCCAGTATCACTCTATGGTGTCAGTTCATCTGAGAATACAGTTTGTCCAGATCACCTTTTTTTAACACTCAGACGTTTCTGTTAACTCAGCAAACCGAAGGCCTTCAGTTCTTCACAGAAGTTTACTTAAATACAAATGTATGTAAGATTAGCCAACTTTTAAATTTCCCAATCAACATAGGGAGCCCTACAAAAAGAGTAATGGCTTGTGTGTAAGCAGCGAAGGAGTAGGGAGAGGAGCCCATTTAATACTTCATATCACCCTCATCTATACCTCTAAGGTTTGGGTTATTTTTCCCCGAATTTTTTTTCTGGTACTCCACCTTTTTCATCTCAATCAGACGACCACTTCACCCATAATACCCAATACTGTACCTGAACTAAAATCAAAATAGTAACCATCATGCCCTAGACCGCTAAAAAAGTGCTAAAAACACATACAAATTGCTAAATATTATCATCATTATTAGAGTTAGTTTCAAATTACAGAGGTATAGAGTTTGTTGAGTAATCCTTGGAAATATAGTGTGGAGTAATTGATTGAGAAGTGAATGATTACAGAGCTCAGATTGGGAAGAGCACATAACATCACACCTTCAAAATACTCACAACCAACTTCCTTCTCACATCACCACTACTTGATAACACCTCTCCATTAGCCCCCTTCACAGATGTTCCTATTTGTTCTCTTGTCTTATGCACTTGTAGTGTTACCTCATTCCAAACAACCCTATTTATGCTCACAATAAACCTCACACACCCAAACTCTGATTTGCCCTCTTTTACACCTCTTGCACCTTTCCTCTCGACCTCATCGCCTCAATCATTAATCTAACAACTTCCCAGTCATTTGAAGTATTTCCTTAAAAAAATCAACCCAAATACCTCTCTCTTCTCTAAACACGGGGGGGGGGGACTAAAAAACTACAACTTCAACCAACCCTCACTACCCTTACTAAACTGCCACCTTCCCACGCTTACTCATGGCAAAAGCATCTTTTGCACATCCATCAGTGCTTCCCTAAATACATCCAATTGCTCCCCCACATCCTCCTTACATCCTTTGCTCACAGCCTTTTTTCTTCCATCTGCACTCGTCTCTCCTGGTACTTTTCCTTCAAACAAGTCTCCTTCCAAGCTCACTTACGTTCACCACTCTCTTCACCCCAACAATTTCTCTTCCTTTTCCTGAAAAACCACTATAATCTTCACTTTCTCGCCTCTACAAGATAATGATGCAGATAACCCCCTCACAGTTGCAAACCATTACAGCACATTAACATACAAAAAACACTACATCACACCGCCTATGATAACACCACAATCCTATAACACTCCTCTGGCCACCTCACCTACCTTACATACAATACCTTATGTAAATATCTCTTTTTAAACAAGATATCCATTCACCATCCATAATTCAGGCACACCAAATCAACAAGCACATCACAAATACCATTAACACCACTGAACAAAAACCCGTGTACACCAAAAATTCCCTAACTGCTATATTATTAACTACACCTATGCATTCAAATCACCAATTCACTATAAACCCTGTCACGTGCTCAAAAATGCTACCACACACACACTCAGCTGCCCTCCCAAAACACTTGCCTCATATAATCTTTACTATTCAGACCAAATGACCAGGAGCAAAGGCACCAATAATCCACACATCTCTCACCCAACCACTTCAGTTTGAACCCAAATCAATCTATAAATTACTTTACTTACACTCTATCCTACTGCCTCACAACTCCTTCCTCAGGAGTTAGTGCTGACTCCTAGTTCCTTTGCTATTGTCCTCTTCACCTACCCCTGACTTTACTACCCTAAGACATAACCCAAACCACTCTTCCCCTTTATCCTTGATCATCGTTTCACTCAGAAGCCAAAACGATCCAGTTCCTTTCTCAAAACACCACTATCTATTATATAATGTTCCCTGAGATAGGGGAGGGAGCAAGGGAGATGAACTCCCCCCCTCTGATTGATGAATTTTCGCAAAAGAAGTAACAAGAGAAGGGCGGGGCCCAAGTGAGGATTTCCTTCCCTCAAAGGCTCAGTCCCTGTTCTTAACGCAACCTTGCTGACATGGGAAGTGGCAAAAGTATGAAGAAAAAAAAAATATTATATATATAATATATATATATATATATATATATATATATAATATATATATATATAAAAAATATATAAATATTATCCCAGGGGATAGGGGATTAAGACTACATCCCACGTATTCCCTGTCGTGTCGTAGAACGACTAAAAAGGGAGGGAGCGGGGCTGGAAATCCTCCCCTCCTCTTTTTATTTTTTTTCTTTAATTTTCCAAAAGAAGGAACAGAGGGGGCCAGTTAGGATATTCCAAAAATTGGCTAGAAAAAAAAAAAAAAACAATTCCCTCCTGTTTCTTAACGCTACCGCATAACCTCGCTATCGTCGGTAAAGCGGCGAAAGTATGAAAAAAAAATATATAAATATATATAGTATAAATATGATATATATATAATATATATATAAATAATAATATATATATATATATATATTAAATATAAATATATATTATATATATTTTTTTTTTTCATACTATTCGCCATTTCCCGCATTTGCGAGGTACGTTAAGAACAGAGGATTGGTCCTAGGAGGTTAAAATCCTCACCTGGCCCCCTTCTCTGTTCCTTCTTTTAGAAAATTAAAAAAAAAACGAGAGTGGAGATTTACCACCACCCACATCCCTCCCCTTTTAGGTCAACGTATCTACGACATGTGCAGGGAATACGTGGGAGTATTCGTTTATCACCCCTCTCCCCATGGAGAATGATATAAATATAAATTATTATTATACTTTGTCGCTGTCGCTCCCGCGTTGCGAGGAAGCGCAAGGAAACAGAACGAAAGAAAATATGCCCCCCCCCCATACACAAGTATATTACATACTCCACAACCCGCCAAAATAACATCCCTACACAAGCTTTCCATGGTATTACCCAGAAGACGCACACAATTCCTTGAATCCATATCCACTGACATCACGTCAACCCCGGTATACACATCGCCTTTCCCAATTCACTCTATCCCATGCCCTCACTTTCAACCCTCCTGCATGATCAAGGCCCCCGATCACACAAAATCCTTTTTTCACTCCATCATTCCACCTCCAATTTGGTCTCCCGTCTTCTCCTCGTTCCCTCCAACCCTCGACACATATATCCTCTTGTCAATCATTTCCTCACACATTCTCTCCATGTGCCCAAACCACTTCAAAACACCCATCAACTTGTCACTCTCAACACCCACGCTCTTTTTTATTTCCACCATCTCTCTTACCCTTCACGTACTCACTCGAACAAACCACCTCACACACAACATTGTCCTCAAACATCCATTTCCAGCACATCCATCCTCCTGCGCACAACTCTATCCATAGCCCCACGCCTCAGCAACCATACAACATTGTTGGAACCACTATTCCATCAAACCATACCCATTTTTGCTTACCGAGATAATGTTCTCGACTTCCACACATTCTTCAAGTGAGCCTCCCAGAATATACGCCCCTTCCCCCACCCTTTGATCCCCCACCAACCTTCCCGCTTCCAAGGTATTCCATCTGCTGCCAGAACCCTCCCTAGATATACTAAAACACTTCACTTCCTTCCAGATTTTTTCTCCATTCAAAACTAAACTCACCTCCCAAATTTGACATGACCCTCGAACCCTACTGTAATCCGTAATAACCTTGCTCATATTCACATTGTACTCTTAACTTTCTTTAACTTTCTTCCCTCCACACACTTTACCACACTCAGATCACCAGCTTCTGCAGTTTCACACATGGAATCTCCACCACGTCTGTATCATCAGCGAACAACAAAATACACATCCCAAGCTCTCTCATCCCCAACAGACTTACATACTTGCCCCTCTTTCGAAACTCTTGCATTTACCTCCTAACATACCCATCCATAAAACTAATTAACAACCCATGGGAGAGCATCACACAACCCCTGCCGCAAACCTAACATTCACTGATACCCAATCAACTATCCCTCTCATCCTACATGAACACACATGCCTTACATCCAGATAAAAACTTTTCACTGCATCTAACAACTTTCCTCCCACACACCATATATTCTAATACCTTCCACAGAGCATCTCTATCAACTCTATCATATGCCTTCTCCAGAATCCATAAAGCTACATACAAATCCAATTGCTTTTCTAAGTATTACTCACATACAATCTTCAAAGCATACACCTGCTCCGACACACCTCTACCGACTTCTGAAACCCACACTGCTCTTCCCCAATCTGAGTTCTCTGTACGTGCTTCACACCCTCTAATCAATACACCTCCCATAAATTGACTCATGGTGAGGTGCCTGAGGATTGGCGGAATGCGTGCATAGTGCCATTGTACAAGATAAGAGTGAGTGCTCAAATTACAGAGGTATAAGTTTGTTGAGTATTCCTGGTAAATTATATGGGAGTGTATTGATTGAGAGGGTGAAGGCATGTACAGAGTATCAGATTGGGGAAGAGCAGTGTGGTTTCAGAAGTGGTAGAGGATGTGTGGATCAGGTGTTTGCTTTGAAGAATGTATGTGAGAAATACTTAGAAAAGCAAATGGATTTGTATGTAGCATTTATGGATCTGGAGAAGGCATATGACAGAGTTGATAGAGATGCTCTGTGGAAGGTATTAAGAATATATGGTGTGGGTGGCAAGTTGTTAGAAGCAGTGAAAAGTTTTTATCGAGGAGGTAAGGCATGTGTACGTGTAGGAAGAGAGGAAAGTGATTGGTTCTCAGTGAATGTAGGTTTGTGGCAGGGGGTGTGTGATGTCTCCATGGTTGTTTAATTTGTTTATGGATGGGGTTGTTAGGGAGGTGAATGCAAGAGTTTTGGAAAGAGGGGCAAAAATGAAGTCTGTTGTGGATGAGAGAGCTTGGGAAGTGAGTCAGTTGTTGTTTGCTGATGATACAGCGCTGGTGGCTGATTCATGTGAGAAACTGCAGAAACTGGTGACTGAGTTTGGTAAAGTGTGTGAAAGAAGAAAGTTAAGAGTAAATGTGAATAAGAGCAAACTTATTAGGTACAGTAGGGTTAAGGGTCAAGTAAATTGGGAGGTAAGTTTGAATGGAGAAAAACTGGAGGAAGTAAAGTGTTTTAGATATCTGGGAGTGGATCTGGCAGCGGATGAAACCATGGAAGCGGAAGTGAATCATAGGGTGGGGGAGGGGGCGAAAATCCTGGGAGCCTTGAAGAATGTGTGGAAGTCGAGAACATTATCTCGGAAAGCAAAAATGGGTATGTTTGAAGGAATAGTGGTTCCAGCAATGTTGTATGGTTGCGAGGCGTGGGCTATGGATAGAGATGTGCGCAGGAGGGTGGATGTACTGGAAATGAGATGTTTGAGGACAATGTGTGGTGTGAGGTGGTTTGATCGAGTAAGTAATGTAAGGGTAAGAGAGATGTGTGGAAATAAAAAGAGCATGGTTGAGAGAGCAGAAGAGGGTGTTTTGAAATGGTTTGGGCACATGGAGAGAATGAGTGAGAAAGATTGACCAAGAGGATATATGTGTCTGAGGTGGAGGGAACGAGGAGAAGTGGGAGACCAAATTGGAGGTGGAAAGATGAAGTGAAAAAGATTTTGAGTGAACGGGGCCTGAACATGCAGGAGGGTGAAAGGCGGGCAAGGAATAGAGTGAATGGGATCGATGTGGTATACCAGGGTTGACGTGCTGTCAGTGGATTGAATCAGGGCATGTGAAGCGTCTGGGGTAAACCGTAGAAAGCTGTGTGGGGCCTGGATGTGGAAAGGGAGCTGTGGTTTCGGGCATTATTGCATGACAGCTAGAGACTGAGTGTGAATGAATGAGGCCTTTGTTGTCTTTTCCTAGCGCTACCCCGCACACATGAGGGGGGAGGGGGATGTTATTCCATGTGTGGCGAGGTGGCGATGGGAATGAATAAAGGCAGACAGTGTGAATTGTGTGCATGGGTATATATGTATGTGTCTGTGTGTGTATATATATGTGTACATTGTGATGTATAGGTATGTATATTTGTGTGTGTGGACATGTGTGTATATACATGTGTATGGGGGTGGGTTGGGCCATTTCTTTCGTCTGTTTCCTTGCGCTACCTCGCAAACGCGGGAGACAGCGACAAAGCAAAATAAAATAAATAAATAAAATACATAATTCATAGTCTGCCTTTATTCATTCCCATCGCCTCCCCGCCACACATGAAATAACAGTCCCCTCCCCCAACATGTGCGTGAGGTAGCGCTAGGAAAAGACAACAAAGGCCACATTCGTTCACACTGTCTCTAGCTGTCTCTAGCAAGATACTGTTGATAATTATGAACTAAGAATCTCTGTAAATGATCTCTTCATTCATTATCCTGATGAGCCATTACCTGATAATCAGACGTACTTTCCTATCTCAGCAATAAATGTTTTGACCTATATTTACTTTAGAGATTTAATCTTAATGCACAGACTTCTTACCTACATTTAAAAGCTCATATCTGAAATCCTAAGAGAATGTTCCTACAGAAATTTACAACCAGAATAAAACTGTATTTCCTTGTAAATACCCATTACATAGTATAAACTGATATTTAGATAACACAGTATAAGTTGATATCTAAATACTCAATGGAATACTGCACTACCTTTAAATAAATCAGTAAGTTCTTTCAAGACATTTAAGCAGACAGTTACTATGCTTCAGGGTTATGGTAAAAAGAATTGTTTAATGTAACAATACAAATTTCTACCTTCTGAATAAAATTAACATAATTTACCTGTGCTTTACTGTTCTCCTATGTGTGTGGTAATTCAAAAATTATCTGTGACAAAACATCATAGCATTAAACAATAAAAATAACAATATTGCATCAAATCTCTGAATTACAAACACTTACCATTGCAGCATTCTGTTCTTTCAACTGGAGCTTCTCTTCCTGTAAGGCTGTAACTGTCTGGTTTAAACGTTCCCTTTCAGCTATCACCTCCTTCTCATTCATAGCTGTTGAACTGGGCTGTAATGCAGTCTGAAGCTGAGCCTTTGTGTCTTCAAGAGCTGTTTCCAAAGTTTCTTTTTCTATCATAAACTGCTTCACCTGTAAAAAGGTATATACATTTATTTAAAAATCTACTTTAACCAAGGATTAATCTAAGCAGTATATGTTCCTGAATAGCATATAACATACACATGAGCTAGTTACAAAGCAGCTTTCCTGCTTTTGCCATAATCTATTTACGTAATTCAAATCACTGATGGATACAATATTGAAACTTGCCTGCTCTTGCAAACTCTGGGTCTGTTCTGCCAGCTGTTTGGTGTATTGCTGATACTGTGCTGCTACTTGAGAATTCTCTGCATGTGCCTGTGAGAGAGCCAACTGGGTAGCCTGAAGCTGTTTCTGGCTTTCCATGTGGGCTGCCTGTACCTTCTCCAACTGGGACTGTATTTCCTCATTTGTACCATCTCTCATCTAGTAAAAGGAAAACACTATGTTTGGAAATCATCAATATTCAAGTGGGACAGCAATTCCTAATGTATGAAAAAAGAAATTTTCCAGGCTGTTATTTGCTTAAGTATAAAAAGGAATAAAAGCCTTGAAAATCAGAATATGCTGAATATCCTGACTGCAACAGTCAGTACACAGTCAATCCAACTGTTCATTTATCGACCAACCCAAGGGGATGGTCGATAAATGGGTGCTTGGCTTAGGCTAGGGTATACATTACACATAGCATTTACGAGATGGCCTTTAATAGGGCATTCAGTTGCCCATGCTGTTGCAGCTGACATTCAAAAAACAAAAACAAAAGAACAAAAAATTACCACTGTGGATACTAAGTATTCTCATGCTTACTTGTTGTACATGAAGTTGTGCCATTGCCAGTTCACTCTTGGTGTCAGTCAGCTGAGAATACAGTTTGTCATGATCACTTGTTTTAACACTCAGACGTTCTGTTAACTCAGCAACCGATGCCTTCAGTTCTTCACAATGTTTACTGTAAATACAAATTGTATGTAAGATTAGCCAACTTTAAAATTTCCAATCAACAGAGGGAGCCCTTACAAAAAGAGTAAGGCTTGTGTGTAAGCAGGAAGGAAGGAGGGTGAGGAAGCATTGAATACTTCATATCACCCTCATCTATACCTCTAAGTTTGGGTTATTTTTCCCCGAATTTTTTTTCTGGTACTCCCACCTTTCTTCTCAATCAGTCTCCACTTCACCCATATTACCCAATACTGTACCTGACTTAATCAAAATAGTATCCATCATGCCCTAACCTTAAAAAGTGCTTTAATCACATACAAATTCTATTATTATCATCATTATTAGAGGTGAGTGTTCAAATTACAGAGGTATAAGTTTGTTGAGTATTCCTGGGAAATTATATGGGAGGGTATTGATTGAGAAGGTGAAGGGATGTACAGAGCATCAGATTGGGAAGAGCACATACATCAAACCTTCAAAATACTCACTCCATCTCCTTCTCACATCACCACTACTTGTTATCACCTCTCCATTAGCCCCCTTCACAGATGTTCCTATTTGTTCTCTTGTCTTATGCACTTTATTTACCTCCTTCCAAAACATCTTTTTATTCTCCCATGATACTCTCTCACCCCAACTCTCATTTGCCCTCTTTTTCACCTCTTGCACCTTTCTCTCGACCTCTCGCCTCTTTCTTTTCTACATCTCCCAGTCATTTGAATTATTTCCTTAAAAAAATCATCCAAATACCTCTCTCTTCTCTTTCACTAATAATCTTACTTCTTCATCCTACCACTCACTACCCTTTCTAATCTGCCACCTCCCACGCTTCTCATGCAACAAGCATCTTTTGCACATGCCATCAGTGCTTCCCTAAATACATCCAATTCCTCCCCCACTCCCCTTACATCCTTTGCTCTCACCTTTTTCCATTCTGCACTCAGTCTCTCCTGGTACTTCCTCAAACAAGTCTCCTTCCCAAGCTCACTTACGTTCACCACTCTCTTCACCCCAACATTTTCTCTCCTTTTCTGAAAACCTCTATAAATCTTCACTTTCGCCTCTACAAGATAATGATCAGATATCCCCCTCCAGTTGCACCTTTCAGCACATTAACATTCAAAAGTCTCTCTTTCACACGCCTATGAATTAACACACAATCCGATAACACTCTCTGGCCACCTCTCCTACTTACATACATATACTTATGTATATATCTCTTTTTAAACAAGATATTCCCAATCACCAGTCCTTTTTCAGCACACCAATCTACAAGCTCTTCACTATTTCCATTTACAACACTGAACAACCCGTGTACACCAATTATTCCCTCAACTGCTATATTACTCACCTTTGCATTCAAATCACCAATCACTATAACCCGGTCTCGTGCATCAAAATTGCTAACACACTCACTCAGCTGCTCCCAAAACACTTGCCTCTTATGATCTTTCTTCTCATGACCAATGACCAGGTGCATAGGCACCAATAATCACACATCTCTCTCCATCCACTTTCAGTTTTACCCATATCAATCTAGAATTTACTTTCTTACACTCTATCACATACTCCCACAACTCCTTCCTCAGGAGTAGTGCTACTCCTTCCTTTGCTTTTGTCCTCTCACCTACCCCTGACTTTACTCCCAAGACATACCCAAACCACTCTTCCCCTTTATCCTTGAGCTTCGTTTCACTCAGAGCCAAAACATCCAGGTTCCTTTCCTCAAACACACTATCTATATATATATTGTCCCTGGAGATAGGGGAGGGAGCAGGGGAGTGGAAATCCTCCCCTCTTGATTGTTAATTTTCCAAAAGAAGTAACAGAGAAGGCGGCCAAGTGAGGATTTCCCTCAAAGGCTCAGTCCTCTGTTCTTAACGCAACCTTGCTGACATGGGAAGTGGCAAATAGTATGAAAAAAAAAAAATATTTATATATATATATATATATATATATATATATATATATATATATATATATATATATATATATATATATATTATCCCTGGGGATAGGGGATTAAGAATACATCCCACGTATTCCCTGCGTGTCGTAGAAGGCGACTAAAAGGGGAGGGAGCGGGGGGCTGGAAATCCTCCCCTCTCTTTTTTTTTTTTCTTTAATTTTCCAAAAGAAGGAACAGAGGGGGCCAGGTGAGGATATTCCAAAAAAGGCCCAATCCTCTGTTCTTAACGCTACCTCGCTATCGCGGGAAGCGGCGAATAGTATGAAAAAAAAAAATATATATATATATATATATATATATATATATATATATATATATATATATATATATATATATATATATATATATATATATATATATATATTTTTTTTTTCTCATACTATTCGCCATTTCCCGCATTTGCGAGGTAGCGTTAAGAACAGAGGACTGGGTCTTAGAGGTAAAATCCTCACCTGGCCCCCTTCTCTGTTCCTTCTTTTAGAAAATTAAAAAAAAACGAGAGTGGAGGATTTCCAGCCACCCACTCCCTCCCCTTTTAGTCACCTTCTACGACATGCAGGGAATACGTGGGAAGTATTCTTTCTCCCCTATCCCCAGGGATATATATATATTATTATTATTATTATTATACTTTGTCGCTGTCTCCCGCGTTTGCGAGGTAGCGCAAGGAAACAGACGAAAGAAATGGCCCCCCCCCCATACACATGTATATACATACGTCCACACACGCAAATATACATACCTACACAGCTTTCCATGGTTTACCCCAGACGCTTCACATGCCTTGATTCAATCCACTGACAGCACGTCAACCCCGGTATACCACATCGCTCCAATTCACTCTATTCCTTGCCCTCCTTTCACCCTCCTGCATGTTCAGGCCCCGATCACACAAAATCTTTTTCACTCCATCTTTCCACCTCCAATTTGGTCTCCCTCTTCTCCTCGTTCCCTCCACCTCCGACACATATATCCTCTTGGTCAATCTTTCCTCACTCATTCTCTCCATGTGCCCAAACCACTTCAAAACACCCTCTTCTGCTCTCTCAACCACGCTCTTTTTATTTCCACACATCTCTCTTACCCTTACGTTACTCACTCGATCAAACCACCTCACACCACACATTGTCCTCAAACATCTCATTTCCAGCACATCCATCCTCCTGCGCACAACTCTATCCATAGCCCACGCCTCGCAACCATACAACATTGTTGGAACCACTATTCCTTCAAACATACCCATTTTTGCTTTCCGAGATAATGTTCTCGACTTCCACACATTCTTCAAGGCCCCCAGAATTTTCGCCCCCTCCCCCACCCTATGATCCACTTCCGCTTCCATGGTTCCATCTGCTGCCAGATCCACTCCCAGATATCTAAAACACTTCACTTCCTCCAGTTTTTCTCCATTCAAACTCACCTCCCAATTGACTTGACCCTCAACCCTACTGTACCTAATAACCTTGCTCTTATTCACATTTACTCTTAACTTTCTTCCTCCACACACTTTACCAAACTCAGTCACCAGCTTCTGCAGTTTCTCACATGAATCAGCCACCAGCGCTGTATCATCAGCGAACAACAACTGACTCACTTCCCAAGCTCTCTCATCCCCAACAGACTTCATACTTGCCCCTCTTTCCAAAACTCTTGCATTTACCTCCCTAACAACCCCATCCATAAACAAATTAAACAACCATGGAGACATCACACACCCCTGCCGCAAACCTACATTCACTGAGAACCAATCACTTTCCTCTCTTCCTACATGTACACATGCCTTACATCCTCGATAAAAACTTTTCACTGCTTCTAACAACTTTCATCCCACACCATATATTCTTAATACCTTCCACAGAGCATCTCTATCAACTCTATCATATGCCTTCTCCAGATCCATAAATGCTACATACAAATCCATTTGCTTTTCTAAGTATTTCTCACATACATTCTTCAAAGCAAACACCTGATCCACACATCCTCTACCACTTCTGAAACCACACTGCTCTTCCCCAATCTGATGCTCTGTACGTGCCTTCAACCTCTCAATCAATACACTCCCATATAATTTACCAGGAATACTCAACAAACTTATACCTCTGTAATTTGAGCACTCACTCTTATCCCCTTTGCCTTTGTACAATGGCACTATGCACACATTCCGCCAATCCTCAGGCACCTCACCATGAGTCATACATACATTAAAAAACCTTACCAACCAGTCAACAATACAGTCACCCCCCTTTTTTAATAAATTCCACTGCAATACCATCCAAACCTGCTGCCTTGCTGGCTTTCATCTTCCGCAAAGCTTTCACTACCTCTTCTCTGTTTACCAAATCATTTTCCCTAACCCTCTCACTTTGCACACCACCTCGACCAAAACACCCTATATCTGCCACTCTATCATCAAACACATTCAACAAACCTTCAAAATACTCACTCCATCTCCTTCTCACATCACCACTACTTGTTATCACCTCCCCATTTGCACCCTTCACTGAAGTTCCCATTTGCTCCCTTGTCTTACGCACTTTATTTACCTCCTTCCAGAACATCTTTTTATTCTCCCTAAAATTTAATGATACTCTCTCACCCCAACTCTCATTTGCCCTTTTTTTCACCTCTTGCACCTTTCTCTTGACCTCCTGTCTCTTTCTTTTATACATCTCCCACTCAATTTCATTTTTTCCCTGCAAAAATCGTCCAAATGCCTCTCTCTTCTCTTTCACTAATACTCTTACTTCTTACACTAATACTCTTACACTAATACTCTTAGAAGTATTTAGACTCACGGTGAGGTGCCTGAGGATTGGCGGAATGCGTGCATAGTGCCATTGTTCAAAGGCAAAGGGGATAAGAGTGAGTGCTCAAATTACAGAGGTATAAGTTTGTTGAGTATTCCTGGTAAATTATATGGGAGGGTATTGATTGAGAGGGTGAAGGCATGTACAGAGCATCAGATTGGGGAAGAGCAGTGTGGTTTCACAAGTGGTAGAGGATGTGTGGATCAGGTGTTTGCTTTGAAGAATGTATGTGAGAAATACTTAGAAAAGCAAATGGATTTGTATGTAGCATTTATGGATCTGGAGAAGGCATATGATAGAGTTGATAGAGATGCTCTGTGGAAGGTATTAAGAATATATGGTGTGGGAGGAAAGTTGTTAGAAGCAGTGAAAAGTTTTTATCGAGGATGTAAGGCATGTGTACATGTAGGAAGAGAGGAAAGTGATTGGTTCTCAGTGAATGTAGGTTTGCGGCAGGGGTGTGTGATGTCTCCATGGTTGTTTAATTTGTTTATGGATGGGGTTGTTAGGGAGGTAAATGCAAGAGTTTTGGAGAGAGGGGCAAGTATGAAGTCTGTTGGGGATGAGAGAGCTTGGGAAGTGAGTCAGTTGTTGTTCGCTGATGATACAGCGCTGGTGGCTGATTCATGTGAGAAACTGCCGAAGCTGGTGACTGAGTTTGGAAAAGTGTGTGGAAGAAGAAAGTTAAGAGTAAATGTGAATAAGAGCAAGGTTATTAGGTACAGTAGGGTTGAGGGTCAAGTCAATTGGGAGGTGAGTTTGAATGGAGAGAAACTGGAGGAAGTGAAGTGTTTTAGATATCTGGGAGTGGATCTGGCAGCGGATGGAACCATGGAAGCGGAAGTGGATCATAGGGTGGGGGAGGGGGCGAAAATCCTGGGGGCCTTGAAGAATGTGTGGAAGTCGAGAACATTATCTCGGAAAGCAAAAATGGGTATGTTTGAAGGAATAGTGGTTCCAACAATGTTGTATGGTTGTGAGGCGTGGGCTATGGATAGAGTTGTGCGCAGGAGGATGGATGTGCTGGAAATGAGATGTTTGAGGACAATGTGTGGTGTGAGGTGGTTTGATCGAGTGAGTAACGTAAGGGTAAGAGAGATGTGTGGAAATAAAAAGAGCGTGGTTGAGAGAGCAGAAGAGGGTGTTTTGAAGTGGTTTGGGCACATGGAGAGGATGAGTGAGGAAAGATTGACCAAGAGGATATATGTGTCGGAGGTGGAGGGAATGAGGAGAAGAGGGAGACCAAATTGGAGGTGGAAAGATGGAGTGAAAAAGATTTTGTGTGATTGGGGCCTGAGCATGCAGGAGGGTGAAAGGAGGGCAAGGAATATATATATATATATATATATATATTTGTTTAATTTGTTTATGGATGGGGTTGTTAGGGAGGTAAATGCAAGAGTTTTGGAAAGAGGGGCAAGTATGAAGTCTGTTGGGGATGAGAGAGCTTGGGAAGTGAGTCAGTTGTTGTTCGCTGATGACACAGCGCTGGTGGCTGATTCATGCGAGAAACGGCAGAAGCTGGTGACTGAGTTTGGTAAAGTGTGTGGAAGAAGAAAGTTAAGAGTAAATGTGAATAAGAGCAAGGTTATTAGGTACAGTAGGGTTGAGGGTCAAGTCAATTGGGAGGTGAGTTTGAATGGAGAAAAATTGGAGGAAGTGAAGTGTTTTAGATATCTGGGAGTGGATCTGGCAGCGGATGGAACCATGGAAGCGGAAGTGGATCATAGGGTGGGGGAGGGGGCGAAAATTCTGGGGGCCTTGAAGAATGTGTGGAAGTCGAGAACATTATCTCGGAAAGCAAAAATGGGTATGTTTGAAGGAATGGTGGTTCCAACAATGTTGTATGGTTGCGAGGCGTGGGCTATGGATAGAGTTGTGCGCAGGAGGATGGATGTGCTGGAAATGAGATGTTTGAGGACAATGTGTGGTGTGAGGTGGTTTGATCGAGTGAGTAACATAAGGGTAAGAGAGATGTGTGGAAATAAAAAGAGCGTGGTTGAGAGAGCAGAAGAGGGTGTTTTGAAGTGGTTTGGGCACATGGAGAGGATGAGTGAGGAAAGATTGACCAAGAGGATATATGTGTCAGAGGTGGAGGGAAATGAGATGTTCGAGGACAATGTGTGGTGTGAGGTGGTTTGATCGAGTGAGTAACATAAGGGTAAGAGAGATGTGTGGAAATAAAAAGAGCGTGGTTGAGAGAGCAGAAGAGGGTGTTTTGAAGTGGTTTGGGCACATGGAGAGGATGAGTGAGGAAAGATTGACCAAGAGGATATATGTGTCAGAGGTGGAGGGAACAAGGAGAAGAGGGAGACCAAATTGGAGGTGGAAAGATGGAGTGAAAAAGATTTTGTGTGATCGGGGCCTGAACATGCAGGAGGGTGAAAGGAGGGCAAGGAATAGAGTGAATTGGAGCGATGTGGTATACCGGGGCTGACGTGCTGTCAGTGGATTGAATCAAGGCATGTGAAGTGTCTGGGGTAAACCATGGAAAGCTGTGTAGGTATGTATATTTGCATGTGTGGACGTATGTATATACATTTGTATGGGGGGGGGTTGGGCCATTTCTTTCGTCTGTTTCCTTGCGCTACCTCGCAAACGCGGGAGACAGCGACAAAGTATAGAAAAAAAAAAAATATATATATATATATATATATATATATATATATATATATATATATATATATATATATATTTCCCTGGGATAGGGGAGAAAGAATACTTCCCACGTATTCCCTGCGTGTCATAGAAGGCGACTAAAAGGGGAGGGAGCGGGGGGCTGGAAATCCTCCCCTCTTGTTTTTTTTTTTTTTTTAATTTTCCAAAAGAAGGAACAGAGGGGGCCAGGTGAGGATATTCCAAAAAAGGCCCAGTCCTCTGTTCTTAACGCTACCTCGTTAACGCGGGAAATGGTGAATAGTTTAAAAAAAATATATATATATCCCCTGGGGATAGGGGAGAAAGAATACTTCCCACGTATTCCCTGCATGTCGTAGAAGGCGACTAAAAGGGGAGGGAGCGGGGGGCTGGAAATCCTCCCCTCTCGTTTTTTTTTTAATTTTCCAAAAGAAGGAACAGAGAATTGGGCCACGTGAGGGTATTCCCTCAAAGGCCCAGTCCTCTGTTCTTAACGCTACCTCGCTAATGCGGGAAATGGCGAATAGTTTGAAAGAAAGAAAGAAAGAAAGATATATATATATATATATATTTTTTTTTTTTTTTTTTTCCAAAAGAAGGAACAGAGAAGGGGGCCAGGTGAGGATATACCCTCTAAGGCCCAGTCCTCTGTTCTTAACGCTACCTCGCTAATGCGGGAAATGGCGAATAGTATGAAAGAAAAGAAGAAAGAAATATATATATATATATATATATATATATATATATATATATATATATATAGTTTGAATGGAGAAAAACTGGAGGAAGTGAAGTGTTTTAGATATCTGGGAGTGGATCTGGCAGCGGATGGAACCATGGAAGCGGAAGTGGATCATAGGGTGGGGGAGGGGGCGAAAATTCTGGGAGCCTTGAAGAATGTGTGGAAGTCGAGAACATTATCTCGGAAAGCAAAAATGGGTATGTTTGAAGGAATAGTGGTTCCAACAATGTTGTATGGTTGCGAGGCGTGGGCTATGGATAGAGTGGTGCGCAGGAGGATGGATGTGCTGGAAATGAGATGTTTGAGGACAATGTGTGGTGTGAGGTGGTTTGATCGAGTAAGTAACGTAAGGGTAAGAGAGATGTGTGGAAATAAAAAGAGCGTGGTTGAGAGAGCAGAAGAGGGTGTTTTGAAATGGTTTGGGCACATGGAGAGAATGAGTGAGGAAAGATTGACCAAGAGGATATATGTGTCGGAGGTGGAGGGAACGAGGAGAAGAGGGAGACCAAATTGGAGGTGGAAAGATGGAGTGAAGAAGATTTTGTGTGATCGGGGCCTGAACATGCAGGAGGGTGAAAGGAGGGCAAGGAATAGAGTGAATTGGAGCGATGTGGTATACCGGGGTTGACGTGCTGTCAGTGGATTGAATCAGGGCATGTGAAGCGTCTGGGGTAAACCATGGAAAGCTGTGTAGGTATGTATATTTGCGTGTGTGGACGTATGTATATACATGTGTATGGGGGTGGGTTGGGCCATTTCTTTCGTCTGTGTCCTTGCGCTACCTCGCAAACGCGGGAGACAGCGACAAAGCAGAAAAAAAGAAAAAAAAAAAATATATATATATATATATATATATATATATATATATATATATATATATATATATATATATATATATCCCTGGGGATAGGGGAGAAAGAATACTTCTCACGTAATCCCTGCGTGTCGTAGAAGGCGACTAAAAGGGAAGGGAGCGGGGGGCTGGAAATCCTCCCCTCTCGTTTTTTAATTTTCCAAAAGAAGGAACAGAGAAGGGGGCCAGGTGAGGATATTCCCTCAAAGGCTCAGTCCTCTGTTCTTAACGCTACCTCGCTGACGCGGGAAATGGCGAATAGTATGAAAAAAAAAAAAAATATATATATATATATATATATATATATATATATATATATATATATATATATATATATATATATATATATATATATATTTTTTTTGCTTTGTCACTGTCTCCCGCGTGTATATATATATATATATATATATATATATATATATATATTATCCCTGGGGATAGGGGAGAAAGAATACTTCCCACGTATTCCCTGCGTGTCGTAGAAGGCGACTAAAAGGGAAGGGAGCGGGGGGCTGGAAATCGTCCCCTCTCGTTTTTTGTTTTTTTTTTTTCCAAAAGAAGGAACAGAGAAGGGGGCCAGGTGAGAATATTCCCTCAAAGGCCCAGTCCTCTGTTCTTAACGCTACCTCGCTATCGCGGGAAATGGCGAATAGTATGAAAAAAAAAAAAAAATATATATATATATATATATATATATATATATATATATATATATAGGAAAAGACAACAATGGCCACATTCGTTCACACTCAATCTCTAGCTGTCATGTGTAATGCACCAAAACCACAGCTCCCTACCCACATCCAGACCCCACAGACCTTTTCATGGTTTACCCCAGATGTTTCATATGTCCTGGTTTAGTCCACTGACAACCCCAGTATACCACATCGTTCTAATTTACTCTATTCCTTGCATGCCTCTCACCCTCCCATATGTTAAGGCTCCAATTTAAATCAAACAACATTTTCTTTACTTTCTTCACATCCACCACTTTTATGAACATTCACTCATCTACTACCATATAATTTAACTTTGTCTTCGGCTGGTTCCCTCCCATCCCTACTCTATGTATATCTACTAATTACCTTGAGCTCAAAATGAAGATTTGCCAGAGTATACCTCAGAATTCAATTTGCACATATATCATACATTACCACTGACCTTTCTTCACATCACTTGCCTATTGAATGTAAGCACAGCTTTCTTAAACCCATTCAAAAAAATATCAGTGGTACAAGTGCTTGTTAAAAGTACCAGAACACCTCACATTAACCACAAGCCATTTATTCATTCATTTATCTATTTCTTATTCATTTCTTCTTTTGAAAGATATAGAAATATACAATACTTTCTTTGAGAGTAATAACATCGTTTCATTCTTTAATTCAAAGTTAGATGCATGTATCTAATTACAACATTTTATGAACATATGTGCAACTGTTCTGTACCAGCTTCTACTAAATGAATTACCTTACAATAAAAAACAAATGAATGGCACAAGAGGGGATGATGATTAAGTTAAAACAGCATAGCTGATACTATGATAAGGAATAGTCAATATAAAAAAGTATGAAGTCCTTAAGGACAAAAGTATTTCACACATAAGTAAAGAGCTTTCTGTGTAATGGTAAAAAGACTTACAATTAATAGAATCTCACAAAGTACTATGAATATTTTTTCTTGTGAGCAGCTATTCCATATCTACAGGGTTTCATATGCCCAAATATGGAATACTACTTAAATATATAGGGTGGGTCTTCCTCCACCACTTTATCAACCAGGTTTAAATCAAAAGCCTTCTGTTGCATTAATTCTCCTAGGATTAACTCTCTTCAACCAACCCTTTCTGTATCCAATTAATGTCGCTGCTCTCTCTCTCTCTCTCTCTCTCTCTCTCTCTCTCTCTCTCTCTCTCTCTCTCTCTCTCTCTCTCTCCTACAGGTATTCTTCTAGTAACTATTCTCATGAGCTGTCAGCATGTGACCAACCCATAAGGCTTGGAACAAGAGGCACATAGTTGGTTGTTGCTTCCAACATATTGTGTGAAGACCTGTATTTTGTGAATTGATTGCTTTGATACCTCTTCTTCTCTCAAACAGTTGTGCTTTGGAATTCTCTTTCTCCTCTAGTCTTTCCTTCTTCAAATTACCTTTCTATCTATAAGAGCCAGGTCTACAAAAATCTGCAGAGCCCTGATTAATTTCTATTTCTATTTCCTCTCACTTTATTCCTTTCACCTGAGATGGCCTTTGACTGGGGAATGTCTTGCCTGTTCTGTCAGTCACTTAAAAAGAAAAGTGATTTCGGTGCATTATACTTACCAGATAAAGAATGGATGTGGGCAAATGTGGCCTTTCCTTGTCTGTTCCTGGTGATACACTAATATGGGAAATGGCAAACAATTATGAAAAAAATTCCATGCTCTTGTTGCAGTGAAAATTTTTGTCATGACATGCTTTAGATGACAATATTTATGAATGTTTAATGAGAATTATTCATGTGATTCCCATTAAGTAAATGAGAATGTAGAAATAGTTGACAGAAACAGAATGAGATAATTAACTTCTAACTCATCCTGCCTATGGATATCTAAAGGTACAATAAAGGAATACTCTGCTTCAATTACTAATACGTAAGAATCCTCTGTTGTACTTACTTATACTTGAGAAATACTCTGCTCTAATTACTCATACTTAAGAATACTCTGCTCTACTTACTTATACTTAAAGTTTATCATCTTTGTTGTGTCAAAGTCCTTTGAAAGGCTAGTGAATACTCTGCTTTAATTACTCATACTTAAGAATACTCTGTTTTACTTACTTATACTTAAGAAATACTCTGCTTTAATTACTCATACTTAAGAATATTTTGCTCTACTTACTTATACTTAAAGTTTGTCATCTTTGTTGTGTCAAAGTCCTTTGAAAGACTATCTAGTGACAATCTGACAGCATCTCGTTCTGAGGTAACATCCTTAAGGCTGGCTTCTAGTTCTCCTACTCGCTGACGTGATGCACTTAAACGCCCATCTAACTCTGTTACTTCACCTACACAGAAACACAGAAAAAAGATTCAGTACTAACAAAAAATATACCTAAAAATACATTACATATGTATATGCTACAGCAAAACTTTAAGCCTACCTCTCTTTAATAGCACTCCACTGTAGAAAGAAATACTCAAAAATCAGCTTTGAGCTTATTAAGAGTATGCTTTTAAGTTGGAGATCTCATATGCCCTTCATACATGTAGTTCAAAAGATATGTCAAGGTTATATGCTTGAAATAAGTGAAGCAACACACAACTTAAAATGCCAGTCATGCTTAACGAGTGAAAAAGCAACTGTTGTGTACCATATCCTTGAAAAATGCTTCTGTAATCTTGTAATCCTGTAATCTTCCATAAAATCTGTGCTCCATGATGTCAAGCTACCATGTTCCCCTACCTCAACCATCTATGCCAACACTCTCAAATCCTCAGAGATCAAACTTTCACAGGCTCAAAGCTGACTGTAAGCACAAAATGCTCACTTGCCATTCCCATGTATTAAGCATGTAGTCAATTTAAGGAGAGGAAGCTTTCCTTAAGAGTAAAATATCTTATGGTAACCTGCAGTTGAAAAAACATGTTCGCTTAGGGTGTCCGCAAAGAGCCTTGTCCACCTCTCCACACAGGTTCAGAGGTAATGTCACACTTACATTTCATTACATTGTCATCTCTCCCTTGGCTCTAACTACCACCTACAGACATCTGGGCATAAAATTGGCAAGGTTCCTGAAGTATTCTAGGCCCATGTTTTGGGTCCACAGGGTCTGGATATCCTGAATGAGGAGGCAAGGCACTGACGAGGTGTCGCAGGAAGCACCCGCCTGATTATGCATTCTGAGTGCCCAGGGCACCTAGAAAATTTACATATTCACATTCTCTTGCTTCAAGTTGAGAATTCAGACTTTCTCCTCCTTAGAAAGGTAAGAGCCAACCATCTTGAAGCACAGTTGGAAGAAATAAAATACACAGAAGTGAAATTCCCAAAATGAACATGGCAGACTGGAAGAATAAAGGACATCGCTCTCTTGAGATAGCCTGAGGCACATTGCGGTGGGTTGCTGGTGCTCACACCATTAGAAATATTAGTCTCGGCAACAGAATGTACGATGATTTCACCCTATGAGCATCATATGCCCTGCATCACCTTTGAAAATATATAGGGGGACAAACAAGGCTTCCTGCAGACACTATACAATATCACAGCCCTCCATAGAACAGTATCATTATCTCATACCACTAGATGAAAGATAATGCTCTAAGTCATGTACCTTCCATTTAAATGATTTCTACTAAGTAGTATATCAAGTTTATTGCTGTGCATTTCTTCCTAATCCACGAGTTATTTCTGTAGAGCCCCTAAATTGGAACTTTATCAAAACAGATAATACTTTGACTAACCTGCTTTTTGTTTTAGGGCATGATTAGCATGTGTAAGACTGGACTGCAGCTCTGACTTCTCAGAAACCAAGATGCCAATGGTCTGAATGTGCACCTGCAGTTGCTCTCTTAAGCTCTCCACCTCTCTGGCCCCCCCACCAGCAGCAGAATTCAGGACTCCATGTGCAGCATTCAGTTCTGCCTCCAACCTTTCTATGTTAGTATTCTGAAAAGAAAAAGTCATCACAATATTCATCTCTTGTTCATCTATCATAAATTTTTTCTTCTCAGAAGGTAAGGTTAACTTCTATGCCACCTGTCACATGTTACACACCTAAGTATCACTTTATCCAGTGTTAGAAGTCACATTCTGGATTAGTGAAGAGGCATGTGACCTGATCCTATTGGGTTAGGGCTCATGCATCAATCTGCATAATGCATAACGTTGTTTCTTAGCATCGAAAGAAATGAATGGCACAAGATACATAACAAGATGTAACACTGCTATATTAAAAGAGGGACTATTTGTTTGTAATAAATAAAAAAAAGACTGTGTCAAAATAGACATAACACTTACCAGTTGGGTAATATACTGTGCACGCTGCTGAGATGTTTGTGACTCCCGCTGAAGTAAAGCTGCCAACTCAGCATTTCTTCGTTCTAGTTCAGATATTGCCGGGTCGGGTAGAGCTGACACTGATACAGTAAAAGATTCTTAATTTGAACATAATCTCCAACTCCAAGGAATTATATACATGTATGCACCACTGTGAAAAATTAATATCACTATAATCATTCCTCTGGGAAAATAAAAGATAGGGAAACTGTTACTCTATGGTAATTCTAAACATGCAGTAGGCCAAGCTAAGGCAGTACTGCAAGTTTGAGGGATCTCAATATTTTCTCTTTAATACTCCCTGCAAAATGATGGGTATGTCTAATACGTCAGTACATCTAAAATGGCAGGAAATACAGTAGACGTCTTCAGCAATTTATCATATGCCATACATTCTGCACAACTGTATAACCTGTTAAGACTTCTAATCTCATGATTTTTTTAATAATTCCTTTATACAACATAACCCTCACATCCTCCTCCTCAATACATCCTTCTAATTCTATTACCTTAGTGATCTTCTTCTACTGCCCTTACTTTTTACCAATGTATAATTTTTCACATCCTGATAACAGTTGGGATAAGCACTCTTTACTGCAACACTGATGCACACTATCTTCATTCTTTCCATTTACCATAGATTTCAGTGCACCCCATCCATATATATATCAAAATGCCATGGTGACACCACACAGGTCTGCCTCATACCTACATATATCCAAAAACTTTCACTCAGCTCTCTAGCCATTCTTAAACGTGCCTTTGTCCCTCTATCGAAGGCTTTTACACCATCCAACAGTTTTCCTCCTATATCCTTAATACATCCCAAAAAGCAGTCTATTCGAGTATGTTATATGCTGTCATACGCTTTCTCCAGAACCATAAAAGCAGCATACAACTTCTTACCTTTCGCTAAATATTTTTTCACGGCCATCTTTACTACATAAATCTGATACACACATCTCCTATCTTTCCTAAAACCCCTTGTTTTTCACTTATTCTGCATTCAGTCACTTCCATCACTCTGTCAATTAATATTCTTGCATACCCTTTTCCTGATATACTTAACAGACTTATTCCCCTACAATTGCTACATACACCCTTTGCACATTTTCCTTTGAATAAAGGAACAATAATAGCTTTCACCCAATCCTCAGGCACAACCCTGTTTCCATGCTAAATTATATATAAGATGCATCCACTCTATCACACTTTCTCCTCCATACTTCAGCATTTCAGCCATAATCCCATCTACTCCAGGTGCCTTTCCTACTTTCAGCCTCATTTTTGCCATTCTTACCTCCCTCTTTGCTATAAGCCCCTACACTTGTATCCTATTACTTCCCTCCTCCATACCCATGTATGTAACCACTGCTGCCTCTCCTCCCACATTCATCAGTTTTTCAAAATATTTTTTTCCATTTTCCTCTCATTTCCTCCTTTTGATTCAGCAATTCCCCTTCCTTACGTCTCACATCAACTTTCCTTTTTCACCTTCCAGTCTAATTTCCCAAAACTTTTCACTTAACTTTCTTCCAAAATCTTCATCTACTCTTTCTTTGCTCTCCTCTACCACCTTCTTAACATTCTGCTTACATATCTTGTATTCTTCCCTCCTCCTTTGCTGAACTTCCATTGACTAGTACATTCCTAGTGAGCTTTCTACCATATGACTTCTCTTCCATAGCATTTCTACTCTTTTCTGTCCACCATGCATTGCCCTTTTTATTCCTGTATCTCACTACCTTGTATCCAACTACTGATTCTACAACCTCTAAACACTTTAAACACCTCATTCACACATAACTGTATTCCTACATTCACGGCACTTCCATCTAAGCTTTCAGTTACCTTCCTTTCATACTCCTGCCTGTATTTTTCCTGATTCAATTTCTGGCTTGCCAAAACTTTCAGCTCTCCATTCTTCCTTACACCATACCTCCACTTCTCCCTGATCCTCATCCCCACAAGAACTACAAAATGGTTAAAGTCTCCAAAGAATCCTCTCACGACTCTAGCATCCAGCACAGCCTTTCTCAATCTTTCATCCACTGCCACATAATCAATCAAAGCCTTTCGTTATTCTCTTCCATCATTCCTCATCCATGTATATCTGTGGATCGTCTTATGCTGAAAACAGGTGTTCAAAAGAAATAAACCCATCTCAGCACAAACATCCACAAGATAGCTTCCATTCTCATTTACTCCAGGTACTCCCCATTTCTCAACTATCTCACCAATTACATCACATTCCACTTTCACATTCATATCATCCAATACAACCACATTTCTCTCATTCTCAAAACAGTTTATACAGTCATTCAAATTCCCCAAGAAAAGTTTCATTCCACCCTTACCTCGTAGAGTCTTCATATTCATAAGCACATATACACATACCCTTGCATATTTCATAAACCCATTCTTTCCTTTTACCCACACTATCCATCCATGCTCTGTAACACCCTCCCACACTCTTGGTGATAGCAGAATTACACGTCCTTCTTTTCCCCTTCCCAATAATTTTCTCTCATTCCCATCCATACCACACCTCCATCCACGCCCTCCCATAACTTGCATTCATCATTTCCATTTGCACTCCACACATTCTGCCCAAGGATTTGGGTTTTCCTGATCCCTAGCACATCCATGCTACAACTTTTACACCCTTCCACAATCTCCCTCCTTTCATTCTCCCCAGTAATCCCATTCACATTCAGTGCCATCACCCTCAATCGCTCATTCCTTTTAACCCTTGGCATAACTGGTACACTCTAATTTAACATGACAACAGGGTAACACACTTAACTATACAGTACCTGTTCCCTCATTCTCATTCATGAGGCCACTAAGCTGTAGTGAGATTTGTCGTAAACTCTCAGAGGAAGATTTCAGAACTGGATTGCCTTGGTTCTCCACAGTGGATACATGTATTGCGGTTGTTACACTTGCAGTAGTTTCAGAACTAACTGATCCTTCTCTCTCAAATAAATCTGATGAATTCTGCTCTTCATGTACAGCAAAGTCATTGGGAAGAACCTCTAAGTCTGATTGTTCTTCTGGTAGGTCTTTCATAACAGATGGAATGATTTCTTGGAATGTTGCTGGGTTATCTGTTTGTAAATCCATTTCAGATGACTGGTTTAATGTGGTACTTGTGACACCTTCATTTTGCAAAGTGGCTGCCACTTCATTTTGTGGTAAATAAGTTGATGTGCTTGTAATATCCGATCCTGACTGCATGAGTAGTTCAAGTGAGTCATGGTTAGGAATTTCATCTTCTGCTGCTGGAGGTTGTAAAGAGGATATCTGACCATCTTGCTTGTTACTTTCTTTCTCATCTGCTATGTGTTCCTGTACAATGTCTGCTGGCATGGATGGGCTCACTGCACTGAAAGCCTCATCAATTTCAACTTCAGGACTTGACGATACTTTAGAAACTTCTAGCTCATCGGAAATCATTTGTGTATCATTTATAACTGCACATGAAGTTGATGGGACTCCTTCTAGTCCTTCTTCTGCAGGACCTGTGGGATACTGTGATTCATTCTGTGATGCTGCATCATTTCCACCAGCTATACAAACCTGGGGGTTTACACCTGCTGAATTGGTTTCACTTTCACCATTGGTCAGATCCTGAGGATGAGACTGAGTATGAAATGAAACAGTTGAGTCTACTTTGGAAGTTGAGTCATCTGATATTTCTATAAACTCCTCTGAGGCCAAATCAATCGAAGATGCGTGTGATGAAAGTGTGCCTGAATCTGACAATGGACTTGAGTCTTCTGTCACACTTCCCTGTTGACAATGAAAATAATCATTAAGAAATATCTGGTCTTTCTTCCAAACTTGTTTACCATTTCTTGCCTCAGCAAGACAGGATCTGATACATAGGAGCAAGCTTCAAATGAAAATCCCTGCTGGCTCCTTCATCTGTTTCTTCTTCTGGGAAGTAATGATACAAGAAAAGAAGGCTTCTAACCCTTAAATTCTACCCTTCTTAGTTGCCTTCAATGACATGCAGGAAATACATGGGGAGTATTCTTTGTCCTATGTTCCCAGTGATAAAAAATAATGAAGTAGGAGCAATTGTACATCAAATATACATATATGTGTGGCAGGGTGGTGGCGGGAATGGACGAAGGCAGCATGCATAAATATGTACATGTGTATATATGTATATGTCTGTGTATGTATATGTATGTATACTTTGAAATGTATAGGTATATATGTGTGTGTGTGTGTGTGTGTGTGTGTGTGTGTGTGGGCGTTTATGTATATACATGTGTATGTGGATGGTTTACCCCAGACGCTTCACATGCCCTGGTTCAATCCACTGACAGCATGTTGACCCCAGTATACCACATCGTTCCAATTCACTCTATTCCTTGCACGCCTTTCATCCTCCTGCATGTTAAAGCCCCGATTGCTCAAAATCTTTTTCACTCCAACCTTCCACCTCCAATTTGGTCTTCCACTTCTCTTCATTCCCTCCACCTCTGACACATATATCCTCTTTGTCAATATATCCCTGAGGACAGGGGAGAAAGAATACTTCCCACGTATTCCCTATGTGTCATAGAAGGCGACTAAAAGGGGAGGGAGCTGGAAATCCTCCCATCTCATTTTTAATTTTCCAAAAGAAGGAACAGAGAAGGGGGCCAAGTGAGGATTTCCCTCAAATGTTCAGTCCTCTGTTCTTAACGCTACCTCGCTGGTGTGGGAAATGGTGAATAGTATGAAAAATATATTTTTTTTTTTTTTTTTTTTTTTGCCGGTCTCCCGCGTTTGCGAGGTTGCGCAAGGAAACAGACAAAAGAAATGGCCCAACCCACCCCCATACACATGTATATACATACATCCACACACGCAAATATACATACCTACACAGCTTTCCATGGTTTATCCCAGACACTTCACATGTCCTGATTCAATCCACTGACAGCACGTCAACCCCGGTATACCACATCGATCCAATTCACTCTATTCCTTGCCCTCCTTTCACCCTCCTGCATGTTCAGGCCCCGATCACAAAATCTTTTTCACTCCATCTTTCCACCTCCAGCACATCTATCCTCCTGCGCACAACTCTATCCATAGCCCACGCCTCGCAACCATACAACATTGTTGGAACCACTATTCCTTCAAACATACCCATTTTTGTCGCTGTCTCCTGCATCAGTGAGGTAGTGCAAGGAAACAGACAAAAGAATGGCCCAACTCACCCACATACACAAAAGTGAATGCAGAACCATGAGCTTCAGAATCAATACAGATCTTCCCCACATATCCAAATCAACAGTCATGTGTGCTATCACCTCACTCTATGAGCATCAGTATCAATATATACCAGAAAACCCTTTTATGAGGCTCCTGTGGCTTCAAGTCTACACTTCTCTCATGAGCAATGATATGATGGACTCCTTTAAAGCAGGATCCTTGACAAAAACTGTACTCATTTCCATCAACTAACACTTCGCTAAATCTTAATCCTTGATTGCACAAGCAGGTGGAGTCAAGTAACATCTCTCAATCTAATAACTTTTATCTACAGTTCCCAACACTTAGATTTTCTGTATGCCTTTACCATCTCTATGCTTCATCTCTTAATTCAATAACCATATAACTACAAACACCTATGTATCCTTCAATTCCACTTTCTCTCAATCCACTTTCCTTTCCCTACATACAGTACATTAACTTCATCAGTGCTGTACTTATCATATTCATTCTCTCTAAATGTTCTTATCATCTTTGATCTCCAACTGCTAATTCAACGATCATAAACTTCGTGACACAGAATACCCTAAACTTTCTTCATACCTTATTCTAAACACTTCCTAGAGGAATCACCAAAATAATGGTCATTAACTACTGTAATTCCTTGCACTATACATGCATTTTTGTTTCACACACACAAACATACATATTTCATTTGTATTATATTTAGATGGTCTGTATCCATGACCACTTCAAAAATTTTGCACATCATCAACCAATAATCATTCTTTTTTTTCAAATATATCTTTTAAAAATACCCAACACAAAAATTCATTTTCAGAGGTAATGACAATATTCTGATTCAAAACATGAAAAATGTATGAAAGTATATAAGTACTATAAGCATATTTCATGAATACTAGCAATATCTTTATATTCCTTCATAGCTCATTCTGAACTTCTATCTTAGGCATTTATCACCTACATTACATAACACATGCTTAGTTCAAAGCTGGAAGACAAGCTTATAATTCTCTCCACACAATATAATGACCAATCACCCTGACAGCTTTCAGTGAGTAAGCCTAAAAAGCAGTGTTCAGGGATATAAAATAATTTTTACAGCACATAGTATCAACAAGTGACTTACACAGATTCACTAGCTCAAATTGCTCTGTAATACTGGCACTAAACCAAACAACAAGTATTGATTTTAAAAATGAGTCATTAGTATATCAAACACTGAAGCTGAGGGAAGATAATAACAGGATAGCAATACAGATAAAACAGCAGGTCCCAAAATACTATATGTATACAAAAATGAGATAATCAAATGTAGACGGTAGTACTTATCTGCCAGAACCTAGTCCCTTTAGATAACATACAAAAGCATTACACTAATAATCAAAAGAATCCCATGTGCAGTTCTGCATAGCTACTATGAAACTGCAAAGCTGAAAGAAAAAATACCTCATGACAAAGCATACTGAAAGAAACAAAGATCTCTATCATCTTGAGTCTATTGTAACAACTCCTACATGCCCCATTTTAAGAAAAGATTTTCACTGTCTCCAAAACTACAACTCCTACGTGCCTCATTTTAAGATAAGATTTTCACTTTCTCCAAAACTATTAGATTATTCTTCCTCTTCTTCCTTTACTTTTCTGTCTTTACATCCCTTATCTTTGTGCTATATAAGGCCTAGCCTTGAAAAGGACTGTCGTCAATGACCAAACCCTTTGCATAAAAAACTCCCAAATATTAGTGCACTCCATTCACTTAATTTCAAAATCATGGATCTACAAATGAATGCGGAAAACATGACAAAACATTAATTTACAAACGAGAATGGATGGGTTTGTGGATAAAACAGTGAAAGCTCTTCACTATAACTTACCTCTACTTCTGGGGTGCCTTCCTTGCTGCTGCCCTCTATCACACGTTTTGTACCCTTCTTCTTCTGGAACTGTCTCAACTATAAAAAATATCGATATTTTATTAAAGACCAAGTGCATCACCTTATCATTTGATAAAACCATGCAACATTCAATACTTCTAGAAAACATAGTATCTAACTTACTTAGCTTAACATTATGTGACCTAAAGACAATTATCAATGGAAAGTTAAACTGCTTGGAAACATGTAATGTGGCATGAAATTTTAGTCAAACATTAGGTGCCCTAAATCATAACATCTATAAAAACCATACTTAAGGATGAATCTTTATGATTCAAAAGTCTCTTAAAATCAGATACCTGTAATTATCACTAAGATAAAATGTCCAGCTAATGAGAAAAAATTATCACAGCTGGACATTAAATCATATCATATTCCAAAGTAATAAATGATATTGTCCTTAAATATGCTGTCAAATAAAGTAACAATAGAGAAAATTATGTGTATCAGGGAAACTGTAGGGTTTATCTGATGTAAATGTAAGTAAAACACAGAAAATGAAGAGAACCAATGAGATACTGACCTCACTTATCTATTCGATTAAATATTTCCCTGAAACATGCTAATATTTAATTAATCTGTCATCTGTCTGCTGACATTCGATGGCATTTGCACAATGCTCAAAATACATATTTCTATAATCGAATTACTTAATAAAATTCCATAAAATGCTCTTCAACGGTTGTTTTCCAAAATCTACACTATCATCATAAAACAAGATCTCTATGTACACACTGTCAATAGCGTTACGGAGCTAAACTAGACTTTTACCATCCATTCAATGAAGTTCTAAGGCCATGATTACCAGCAAAAGAGGCGACTCGAAAATATCTAAAATTCAATTCCACAGAACAGGTCTCAAGGCCATAGCTATCTTCCACATACTTAATTGTGGACATAGATGAAGAAATTACCTTTGGTCACAGTAAACATGTATTCAGTCAAGCCATGACCTGTCCCAGCTGACATCAACGACCACACCAATCAGCTGATCCCATCTGAGGTTTGTTTACATGTCGATTTAAAGTTTTCACCACGCCCATGAGACAGACAGTCGGCATGTGACGCCAGTTTTCACATAAAATATGAAAAGCAACTGAAAACTTATCCATTCATTCAAACTTAACAAGATTCAAACGAAAGACATACACAGTATTCACCTTTTTCCTGGCAGCAGCTAGCTTCTGCTCCCTCATTGAATCTGCCATGTTGGAACCTCAGTCTCGTCGTCCGCTGATTGGTGGAGCCTTAAGGTCCCTTAGATGACGACATCATATGAAAACATGACAGAAAATGCCTAAAAGAATTAAAGTAAGAAAGTAAATACATTCATTATAAGATCATACTTACGTATCAAACTTAAACATGAATATTAGTTAGGTCTTGTAATACAAGTATGAAACTGTAAGACACGGGAGTGTTTAGTCCTGACATTTTTTTCCATTTTGCGGTTTTTACTCAAGAATAATGACTGATAATTATAATGATAATATAATTGATAACAATGATGATAATCTCTACATAAATAGTGGTGGTGGTGGAAAACTTAAAGGCCGACCTTGAGGTTAGCTATGTAAAGATAACGTTATGGAAGAAGAAGGCGTAGTAAAGACCATAGTGAGTCAGCTTGAAGATAAGGGTATTGTGTAGTTAAGGCGTAGTGAATAAGAGCATCGTGAGCATAGTTTAGTGATGATAAGGGAAGTGTGATGATGAGAGTGTAGTGAAGACTATAGTGAACCTAGCAAAGTGAAGATAAGGATATTGTCAAGATGAGGATATAGTGCAAAAGAGCATAATGAACTTTCTTCAAAGCCGACTGAAAGGACCTTTTTTACCTGACCCCGCAAATGATCCACATCATGTTCAAAGGCCGGCCAAAGCTAGTAATAATGTTTAATAAACAGCAGAAGAGATATTGTTATTAGTCGTGGTAGTAGCAAATGTAAATAATGGACAAAACTTGAAGACATTATATAAGAAAACAAATATTTTTTGCAATCGTTCACAGATTTCTTTTTTTATTTTTAGAGAAAGAGAGGGTGGTTGGAGGCGAGATAGAAGAGTTAAGACAGAGGAAGGGATAGTTTGAAATGGGAGGTGTTTAGTACTTGCTACTCTCTCTCTCTCTCTCTCTCTCTCTCTCTCTCTCTCTCTCTCTCTCTCTCTCTCTCTCTCAAGTTTGTTATCGATAGTTTTCTAATTCACTGATCACGGCAAAGCGTTTACCAATGATCAAATCGCTCTATGAAGTTGCGGCACAAACACTCAACAAAATCATGTGCAATAAGAAGTCATAACTAAACATTAGTTTACAGCTTTCTCATAAAGGCTCTAGTAAAGAACTAAGTCCTCAGTGAAACCAAAATTAACATTAGAAAAATGGAGAAAAGAAAATAATGAAACTATATATAGGTTGGACTGGATTACCAGTGTTGGGTGTGGTCCCACTTCATGCTGTTTATTGTAAATATTTTTGCTCTAACATATAATTCACGTTTAGGTTATTCCTTTACAACTGAAAGCTGCATTAAACAATATCTGGAGATATAGATAAGCAGGTGGTGTTTTAAGTTTTTTATTGTCAGAATTTGATTTTGTATTCATGGACTCCCGTGACGCCCTGGGTCGAGTGTATAGGTTCAAATCCCAGTTTATCCTTTGCTTTGAAGGTAAAACGTGAACCGACCATGAGTACTACAATCGCCACACAGACCGGCCGTGAACCACGACCTACGCCTTCCGATATTGTTACCAAACCTGAACCTGGTTCTATCCAACCCAAACCTGCTCCTGAATCTTACGCCAACAAAACCTCGTCCGTCCGTCCAAAACAACAAAAGAAAGAGGACAAGGTTAAATTGACAAAAAAGATAAACCATTCACGTCATGGTTCCTATGGCTCCAGTGAGGAGGACTAAAGTTCCCAGGTCCTCATCCGAGTCACCCGATTCAATGGACCACGCCACTTCCAGGGGCCGTTCATGCTCCCCTAGGAACTCGCCCAAGTCCTGCAAAAAAAGGACTCAGGATGCTAGTCGGTTAAATAAGGTTAAATAACTCTTAAACCAACAAGTTAGATATTATACAGTGGAACTGTAGAGGCCTTAGGAATAAGCAAGCAGAACTACAACTGTTGCTTGCATTAAATAGGCCATCTGTTGTTCGTTTACAAGAGACCAATCTAAACAACACAGTCGAAGATTGTGATGTTCTGGATAGCTATCACTCGTATAGAAGAAATGAAGATCGTGGAGTACCTACGTATGTACACCAAAGTTTACCCCACACAGCAGTGAATTTAAACTCTAGAAGCCGTCACGTATAGAGTAAAATTTAATAACACGTACCTGGCCACTTGTTCAATGTATTGCTCCGGTTCCAAAGCACTTGATAATGATAAGCTACGTTTAGTTTGCATAGTTGATTAGTTTTAGGAGATTTTAACGCTCATCATCATCAGTGGGGAAGTATCCTAGCAGACTCAAGAGGGAGACAATTGGTTAACTTCATTATCAACTCTAACCTCACTCTTCTGAAGGACGGTAGAGGAACTCGTGCAGATTACCGGACTGGCAATATTTCAGCCATCAATCTACCTTTGTCATCCCCAGATATACTTAACGATATCACCTGGGCTACTTATGACGACTCCCTGGGAAGTGACCAGGGTGTCAGATTGAGTGTCATTTGCAAGGTTGGCCGTCCTGGATGTATCCGGTGAAGATACTGATACAAAAGTTCACAACATTATAACCACCTAGGCTGCTGATAATTCTATCCCTAAGGTTTCTACAATTTCCAGAAAGCATAGAGTTCCTTGGTGGACACCAGATTGCCGAAATGCATTGCGTGAGCGCAACAGGAGATACAGGATTTTCGACAACGAGCCTTCAGATAACAACTTTAAAGTATACAAACTAGCAAGGGCTCAGGCAAGAATAATAAGCGAAAAGAAACTCCTGGCATGGCCATGTCTCAACGATCAACTAGAAAAACATCCATAAGTCAGGTCTGGTCCACAATGAATAAACTTTTGATATAAAACATCATTCACCACAACTACATTTTCAAAACCGAATCATCGACAACCCGTTGGACACAGCCAACTCCTTCGCCAGGAGTTTCTTGCAAATGAATAGATCTGCCAGTGACGACCAGCGTTTTTCACAACATAAATCCCAGATCGAGCTGACTCAGATTGACTTTGCCACAGAAGATACCTGCCACCATTATAACAACTTACCATGAAAGAACTTCTTCTTGCCCTGAAATTTTTGTTAAGGTTCCAGCCCGGAGCCTAGCGGGGTCACTTAGGGATGATTCAGCATCTTAGTCAGAACAACCTGACATAGTTGTTAGCATTGTACAACGAGATTTGGACGCCCCGAACGTTTCCAAACTCATAGCACTTTGCGCACACCATGTCGATCCTAAAGGTCTCCGGACGTCTTACGAATACCAATCCGACTCCTACTGCACTGGCGAGCTGTATTTGTAAGGTCACGGAGAGAATGGTTGACAAAAGGCTTTTTTTTTTTTTTTTTGAAGTCAAGAAACTTATTAGATGGTCAACAGTTTGCTTTCCGTACCGACAGAAGCACAATGGATCATTTGATAAATGTGGAACATTGTATTTCAGAGTAATTTTCGAAGAAAGATTATTCAATTGGAGTATTTTTAGATTTGGGAAAAGCCGACGACATGACATGATGAAACGGAATTTTAAGTAAACTTTTTGCAATTGGTTATCTAACCATCTTTATTCAATCATTTTTGAATAATAGAAGTTTCGCCGTCAAACTTGCTGCACTTAACTTATTCTCGGACACATTTGTCCAAGAATATGGGGTGCCGCAAGGCAGCGTTCTAAGCCCAACATTATTCAGTGTTATGATTATTGATATTCTGACTCCAGCTTCTGTCCCCAGTAATCTTAAATACTGTCTTTACTGAAGATTGTGTATTCTGATGGCCAGGAGGAACAACACTCCGGCCTGTCGCCTCATTGCTGAATGGTTACAGTATGTCGGCATAGGCGTCAGGCCACTGGCCCTCAGAATACGCTTCATCATAGGGAAATCTGGTATCAAAGTGCAAGAAGTAGACACGCTGGTTAGAAGTAGATTGGCTCCTTGGGAGCCCTCCAACACTGTGATAAAGACAAACTGACTCCCAACCAAAATGGGTGATGCGCCGGAGGGTAAGGTACACCAGCGTTTTCATAAAGTTCTTAAGGACTAACTTACTTATGGTCACTTTTACACTGACGGAACCAAGATGAACAAATGTGTGGGTGCAAATGTATGGTCGGTGGAGTGTGCACTCAGGTAATGATTGCCCGAACATACATGTTTTTTTTTTTGTGTGTGTGTGTGTGTGTTGTGTGTGTGCGGAATTATTTGCTATTGACAAAGCCATAGATTATATAATAAACCCTCATCATTTTCAAGCAGTCATTTTTTTCAGATTCACTCTCAGCACTTAAAGCTATAGACTCTGGTCACACAGAGTCAAATGAAATACAAGTCAATATTATTAACGAATTAGATACACGTACCGAAGATATTATCCTGATCTGGGTAGCCTGGCGGGTCATTGCGGGATCTACGGCAGTGAGCAGGGAGAATAATTTGGCCAAGTCGACCTCAGAATCTGAGGAGGTTTTTCTGATCCCTCGGGAGCTGGGGTTCTGCCTTTCCCTGGGGAAGACATCAATACTTCTTCTGTGGCAAGGTCAGTGGACTGACCTGACAATAAAAAATAGATTGAAACAAGAAGTGGCGGCGGACTGGCCAACTTCCTACAGAGAGAACAAGAGAGAGGCACTCCGGGCTGGTGGGCTGTTGATCATATCAAATTATTTATACATGTGTATCTTATGGTCAATGCCTATCTCTACCTGTCCTAACTCCTTCGTAGTTCTTTCTTTAACTACAGCAGTGGATGTAGTATCGACTAGGCTGTTCTGTCGTTACGTTGGTACAGCACCCACTAAACATTTTTTTGTACTAATCCTTATATATACATTATCTATAAGTACTATGTATGTGTATATATTTAGCTAGGGGTTAGGATATATTTAGCTAATAGGAATAAGACTGCAAAGTCAACATCAAATAGGGTTGCAGGACTAATGACCTTCCTTATAGGCCGATGGCCGTAAAACCCTTATAACAATAGAAAAACAAAACAGTACTACCCCTCCACATAAGCCACACGCACGGTGAGTGTATGTTGTGGTCTTAGAATTATCTTTAACACACGAAGAAGGTGTTAAAGATTTTTCCGTTGGTGAACTTAGTAGCTTATGTTGACGGCTTTAATGACCCTGGCAGTTTGATAGGCGAAAGCCCAAACGGCCAATCAACCTACCTACCGTTTCTAGATATTTTTTGTTGTGGACGGTTCATCTAGGAAGGATTTTTGTAGTAAGATGGTCTTGATAGTAAGACTAGAGAAGGATGACAAAAGGGAGTTTAGAGATGTATGAAGCAACATAGATTACAATACTAGCTAGAACCAAATGGAAACATGTGAGAGACTGGACGTGTCTGCCTAAGTAGGTTGGTCGATATCGTAACAGCAAAGACTAGTCTTATCACTGAAATTATATAACGTAATTACATAATTACCCTCATAATCATTCCAGACATATTTTAATCCATGCTCATTCTCCTTACTCGTCACGCCAAGGACAGAGTTTGATATTACTGAACACTGAATAATGTCATTCATTCCGGTATGAAATAATGTATTCATTCAAACCTCTGAACTGGGAGGGCTTTTCGAATCGTCATTAGGTTATCATTTCTCTGGGACTCCCTCATTAGGTAACCGAGGGGCATTGTTTGATTGCATACGAGTCATTAATATGATCATATATATCATCTATCACGTTTTAACCCCCTTAGATAACTATAAATAGCTCATTAACTGTTTACAGCGGCAAATATTTGAACGCCACTTTTAAACTAACTTTTAACAGGAAAAAGATTTATTGGTGTACGCGCTTTTAATGTTCTGTGCTTAATATGCTTTAAATATGTGGGTGTAGGTGTCTATGGGTTAGTGGGTGTTGATGCGTAGGTAGTTGAGTGTTTTGTAGGTGATGTGTAGGTTTTGAGTCTTTGGAGGTACTTGTGTACAAGAATGGAGTGTTTTGTAGGTGTCTGTGCGAAGGATGCGGGTGTTGGCACGTGAGGACAGTGTTTTGCAGGTGTTGATGTGTAGGCATTAGATGTTTTGTAGGGATGCTGTTGTCGTTTGTGTGCTATGGTGTACAGGAGATAACGTTTTTCTGCTGACCTGTGAATGTTTTGTGTATTTATGGAGGGGGAGGGAAGGCTAGCGGTGGCTGGAGTGCGCTGTGGGGATCTAGGGTGACGGCGAGTGTGGTGTGTGAATGTGTTCGAGTGTGTGTGTGTGTGTGTGTGTGAGTGAGTGAAGAAGGAGGTACTGAGTGGCAGAGGCTGTTGCGTGAATGCGTGCGTCGGTAGGGATGCTGGTGGCACCTAGGAATGTGTTAAAGTGTATTTGTAAAGTGCGCTGAGGTGTATAGTGGAGGGGACCAGGTATGGTGGTCGCTGGGAAAGTGTGTGTTTGAAGTGTCTTGAGCGTGGTGGGTCCGAGGTGGTGTGTGTGTGTGTGTGTGTGTGTGTGTGTGTGGAGTGTGTATGGTGGCGGGGACTGGGCTGGCGGCAGCGGCTGCGCGGGGCATTGATCGCGGGAGCGGAGCAGCGAGACAGCCCTCACTCACTCAGTCCTATCTGGCCCGTGTTTCCGATCCCTCATGCCCGCCGCTCCTTAGTTTATTAGTGCTCCTATCACGCCCGTGATCGTTACCGCACGCCCACACCGCCGCCTCCCGCGCCACCAGGTAAGAGAATGGGTGATACTGGCGCGTGGGGCCAGGCCCTAAACCGAGGATGTTAGCTGGGGAAGCAGACACCCCGGTTTCTTCGTGCCGTCTTCCCCGTGTATCTGTCGACTGGTTCCTGCGCAGTGTGCGCTTGTCCCCGGCCCTGAGAGGGGCAACCCCCGCGTGTCTCCGCTCCTACGCCACTCTCCAACATCACCAACACTCCTCCAACACTACTCCATCAACGAAACTGGTACGGAGTTTGTCTGTGGTGTGTCCCCCTCCTGCCTGCCTACCCAGTGTACCCGCTCCGCGCAGGCCAGCCATGTCACCTCTCGTGTGGTACTCCTGCCTCCTTCACTGCCTCCTGACCTGTTGTATCCCCCTAGTCAGCCCTCATGTTGCCTCCTGGCCACGACCTCCCTCCTCATTGATGTACCTGTGCACCGTACACGTCCCGTGCCGTAGCCCACACTCCAGACTGTTTTCCTGTGAACCATCGCCATGCCCCTATTCCCCCTCTCGTTATCTACAGATCCACCACCACCTCCCATGACCTGCCATGACCCGGGCGCCTTCATGTTACCTCGGCTGCCACCTGGTTCTCGGAGCATACTGACCTCATCTCCATCAACGTAATTCGTTACCATCTACCTACATCAACGCCCTCCTCATTCACCCGCCACCCTCAACACTGCATCATCCTCTACTCCTTATCTCCACCTCGGATCCATCGTAATAAGGCACCTCGCTTCAACACTTAAGTCATCATTGTTATTCATCATTATCATCAACCAATTGGCCCTTCCCCTCTGAGGGGCTCCACACTTGTTTCTGTCCCCCTGAGGGGTTCCAAACCTGCATCTGTCTCTCTAAGTGGCTCCACACCTGCTTCTGTCCCTCCGAAGGGCTCCACACCTGCTGCTGTTCCTGTGATGGGCTTCACACCTGCTTCTGTGCCTCCAAGAGGTTCCACACCTGTTATTAGTCCTCCGGTGGGTTCCACATCAATTTTGTCCCTCTAAGGGGCTCTACACCTGCTCCTGTCCCTCCTAAGGGCTCCACACCTGCCCTTACCCCTCCGAGGGGCTCCACATCTGATTTTGTCCCACCAAGGAGCTCCACACCTGCTACTGCCCCTCCGAGAGCTCCACACCTGCTCCTCTTACTGACCGCTGCACCAAAGCTGGGGTTCTCCCCAGCTCCTGGGGCTATGTTGCCTCCTCGAACGTGAGTTACATGGCGGCTTCACACATGAGTCAGCTGGCTACCTCACACATGAGTCAGCTGGCTACCTCACACATGAGTCAGCTGGCTACCTCACACATGAGTCAGCAGGTAGCCTCACACATGAGTCAGCTGACCACCTCACGCATGAGTCAGCAGGCAACCTCACACATGAGTCAACTGTTGAACTCACACTTGGGTCAGCTGATGATGACCTTACACACGAGTCAGCTGGTGACCTCTCACTTGAGTCAGCTGTGATGACCTTACACACGAGTCAGCTGTGATGACCTTACACACGAGTCAGCTGTTGACTGGGTTGCACCACTTCACCTTCTTTGTTTTTCCTCATTGATCTGAACACGACCACTTGCCTTATGGCGCCTCTCTGTACCCTCGCTGAGGTGAATGCATTGCCTTCGCTTCCCGCTGGGTTATCACACCTTCATCCTTCCTTCAGTGACATGCTGTGTCCTCCAAATTCCTTCATTGTTATCCTACTACAGCTGTTTTTTTCCTGTAGCCAAGATCCTGAACGGCTCCATCCTCTGAGTGTTGTTGTATACGCTCAGTCCGTCGTGCCTGAGGTACCGCATCCATCACTGGGCGGGGACTGGGTAAGGGACTGGATCTACATCAGGTGTGTAGCGGTGAACAACTTCGTAATGTCTTCAAATCCCCTAAGAAGGGTTTCACTGAATTTGAATTCTCCACGTTGTTTCTTTCTCTAATTGAGAATCTTTATATATCCATATATATATATATATATATATATATATATATATATATATATATATATATATATATATATATATATATATATATATATATATATATATATATATATGATCACATTAGACCGTGATGAGAGTTATGATGGTGTAGATCTTAAAAATCGAGTTATTCTATACCTTTCTGCTGATTATGCCACCCGCAACGTCATTGAATTTGTCTTAATTGCTAATACTAAGAACTTTAATTTGTCCCCAGGAAATGTTGAAGCCCATCCTATCATTAACCAAATCGTTATGAGAGAATTGACAAAAAACGAAACTATAAGAAAAGTGGCCCCTGATACACCTAGCTATCCAGATCAACCCCCGCCACCTAACCCTCCTTAACCATTCTCCCTCTTACGGTTACTATCGGTCAGGCAGCTGTGTTGTCTAGTTTGGTAGACGCCAGACAGTAGTTCTCTTGTGATGTTGAGATTTAAAAGACTATATGAAGTATTGGCACCTGATGAGGTGGATTGTCTCCACGAAACATGTCGTGCCATATTATAGAAAACTTACACATCACATGAAATTATATGAACTACTGAAATGCGATTTCACCTTTATATATATATATATATATATATATATATATATATATATATATATATATATATATATATATATATATATATATATATATTGAACACAGGGAGGAAACAGCAGTGGCAATAGGAGCCTACCTTAAGCTCCTCTGATTTTCCATGGAGTAACAGGCAAGTTACAATGTCTTTGTAAACATAATATATAAACCTATTCAGTAAATCCCTTGTATTCTGAACCTACCGTCTCTCATACTGCGGTACAGGATCCAGCAACTCCTCCCTGTGAGGTACAGGGTCCAACGCCTTCCCCCCAACTGAGGTCCAGCATCTCTCCCTCTCTGAGGTACAGGGTCCACCACCTCCACCCCACTGAGGTGCATGGTCCACCACACCTCCCCCTACTGAGGTGCATGGTCCAACACCTCCCACTGAGGTACAGGGTCAAGCATCTCCTCCCCTCTGAGTTACAGGATCCAACACCTTCCCCCACTGAGGTACAGAGTCCAGAATCTCCTCCCTCCGAGGAACAGGGTGCAACACCTCCCCCCCGACGCCCCTTCCCCCCACTCAGGTATAGGGTCCACCCTGTACCTCCTTGGGGGGTTTGATACTGGACCTTGTACCACAGTGGGGGGGTTGATGCTGGACCCTGTACCACAGTCGGGGGTTGTTACAGTACCCTGTACCACAGTGGGTGAAGACATTAGCTCATATATCTCAGATAAGCAAAATGTTAGCGCTATTCCCCCATAGGGAAGATGCTAGCGCTATTACCCCCACTGGGAAGATGCTGTAACTAGTATCTCACTAGGAAGATGCTAACGCTAGTACCTCAGTGGGAAGAAACTACCACTGGTCCTCCACTGGGAAAGTAATTCCAGTTCCAGTTCTTCAGCAGGACAAGCCAATGGAGGAAGGTGGATAGCCCAGCGCTACAAGGAACATTTCCCATGAGATACTTGGGCCAGCATTCTTCCCCGTACCTACCTGAGGCAGTGTACCAACCTAAGGCACTAGTCATTGTTCCATCGTTCCTGTGTCCAGTATGAGCATCACCTGGGTTTGTCTCTCTCATTATTGTGTAGCCTGGGATATCTAGCCGTTCTCAGGCCCCACTGTGGTGAGGTGATATATCACATGGTGTGTTATGGTGATATACCATATGATTTCATGATACAGCTGTGTGTGTGTGTGTGTGTGTGTGTGTGTGTGTGTGTGTGTGATGGGGTGTGGTGGGGAGGTGGAGATGCGGTCATCATACCCACCATGAGTAATGAGTGTCTATGAATAATGGATATCCGTAAATGATGGGTATCCTCGAATCTAATGCTGAGCCATGATGGCAGCTGGATCCTCTGTAAACATATAGCCTCAAGGAACATGCTATTAATCTATTCAACAACGCACGGACCCCACCGAGGAAAATGGGACAAGAAAGCGTATTAAAATCCCAAACCTTACTGTATATGTTTGTAGAAATTCGCTGTTATATAACCCAACGTTCTTCCAAGGAGCCTGGCCTGTAAGAAATAAATAAAGGCCAAAGTTTATATCAGGCGAGACGAAAATAAAAAGAGAAGAAAAAATGGAACCGCTATTTGGAAGGCAAATGTGGTGGTCATTTTAGAGCTCCAAATTGTGCTGAGCGAGCGAACGGGCATGGATGAACCCGATGACCCTGGGCGTCGCGTTGCTAAGTCGTTGCTGTGGTCGTTTTTTTCATCACCTGTGAAATCTAAAGTTTCAGATGACACGGCTTACCCTGATCGTACACAACCACTGTTTCGTACACACATATTTTTTTCTCTTCTTTTGCGCCAGAGATGTTGCAGCGAATCCTGTCTGACCTGCCCTCAACACGTCGGGTCAGTCAGTCTAATATCCCTCCACCTACAGCTTTGGCTCACATGTCCCTATCCTTCCAGCGATGGCTCAGCTGTCCCTAACCTTCCAGTGTTGGCTCGCCTATCCCTAACCTTCCCGTCCCTAACCATTTAGAGCCGCCTCGTCTTGCTTTCTCTTGCGGCTGATTTTTTTTTTCGTAATTTTCATATCGAGTGACCTTAAAGACTTTGGATAATTATGCATACAATTTCTACAATGATTTTCATATGAGATGGATGAAATGTCAGAAGCGGCCGTATGTTCCTTGTCTTTTTTGGATATATTTTCATAGAATTTTGGACTTGCGGCCGAGCATGGTCTTTTTTGTCTGTTTAATGCCTCTTCTGCTGATAGTTATGTATTCATTTTTATTAGTCTATTTGATATTTACATAAATTACAGTAACTAATTGAAGTAACGTTGATTGCCCCGTGTTCTTGAAGTCAAGTCTTGCAAGGGATCGCGAAAACGGTCAAAGAAAACGTGCGTCTCCATCAATACTTGCTCACGACCGATTCCTTGTCTTTCTATTTTTGTCATATATTCCTAGACTTTCGCTATACTGTGCAAGGCTGAACTGGTAGTAAGAGATAAAGATGTAAACATATTTTCTTGATTGGTTATCAGAGGGATTGGTGTTTAGTTCAAAGATTTGAGAGGGATTTTTTGCATGGATCTTGAGAGTGGTGTGGCGAAGGAAGAATTCGAGAGAATATGAAAAGTAATACCTTCTAGGGCGTAACTTTGATGTTCCTGTGTTTGTTCATCAAATCCACGTTATCGTGGTAAAATGGTATACATATGGGTATACATAAAAACTGTAGTTCATAAGTTTAGTATGTAATTGATCAGAACGATGTATCATGTTCTGTGATGTAAATTTTGTAGACTGCACAATTGACAAGCAGATTAAGTGGTATAGACTAATGACTTCCAAGCTGTTGACAGCCATTGAATCAATCATTAATACCCATTACACAGAAAGGTTAACCTACAATGTTTACCACTCGTAAAATTAATGCTATTACGGATTTTAAAAGTAATTAGAAATAATCTTCGAAGATTGAGGCCTGCATTTTTTTTTTTCTTTGAGGGGCGGAGAGGGCTTTAGGCCTAAGAACTCCCAAGCTCATTAAGCTATCACCGTCGTTATATCCAACTGAAAAATATTAAACACCCGCTTCTGCTGTTCAAAATTATTTTACGACCATACTCGCTCTCTCTGCATTATATGGCCCTTGTCTTAAAGGATAACCAGTATGTATTAAACAATTGAGAGGTGATAGCGGGTCATCCTAAAATTCTAGAACATATCTATTGTTATATCTAGGATTAAAAGCCTAAGTAATTGAGACAAAGAGAATATGAGAGTACAAACATGAGTGCAGACATGACCAAGAGTGCGATCGTCTGCGTGCGTGTGAGATAGGAACTGCTGTGACTGCGTGGAAGTGTGGAGCTGTGTAGAGGCGGAAGTATGGCTCTGCAAGGGAGGATGAGCGCAAAAGGGAACGTAGGTAAGAAGGAGTATGTGATACGGAACGTTAGTGGAGGCGCGAGGGGGAACGGAAGTGGTAATATGCGAAGGAACGTAAACGCAGCCGCGAGAGTGACAAGTTTATCAGGAAGGCAAAAGTTTTTCTACGAGTGTATGCCATCTGTCTTGCGCGTCCAGAAGACATTCCCAATTACGCGAAGCAATTTGTTTATATTGGCGTTTGAGTGCAGCATTAGGCCCCACGGGCTCTTATGATAAACGAGCCGTTGATCAGATGACAACTTCATTGGCTGTGTTACTTCTCAGACAAACAATGGCCCAGAGAAACCAAGAAAAAGGTCTCTGTACATGGTACGTAAAGTAAATTAATTGTACCAGCAAAGTTATGTAAATCCGTTTTGTAATATTAGAAACATTCAAAGTAGAGTATTCATCAACGTCATGAATTACTTGAAAAAAATACCGTAAAATAAAAAAAATATCTTCACTTTTTTCTTTTGTTTTTTTCGTCTCTCTTTTGCCTGGCATTGTTCAGGTGGAACCTAGACAACGTAGTTCCCGCCTCCGCTGGAGTCGATATCCTGCATTTATCCCGGGTCTCTGCCTCACTTCCCCTCCAGTGTTCTCGGACCTTAATACCCGGACACAGACACTCCGCCGGAAAACGGAGCTGTCATCACGGGACCGGGAAGAATATTAGCCTGGAGGCTCGTCATTTCATAATGGCGGGAAATGAAGTGCTGCGCATGTGTCATACCCGATAGTGTGAAGTTTGTTGGTCTTGCCTGGATAAGGATATTTCATTCTCATATATAATACATCTGTCGTAAAATCATAGTTCAAAGTGGATCTCCTTGCCTCAGTGCGTAGGGATATTCTAACAGGAGTGGGAGTAAGTAGTCAATTTTAACTCCAAAACTGAAAAATATAAGTAAAACTTCACAACGCGTCCTTCCTTTGTGTAATTTTAGGTTCTTGGTAGTTATGTATCTGGGCGAACCTCGTCTTTTTCGCTGTGTGTGTGTGTGTGTGTGTGTGTGTGTGTGTGTGTGTGTGTGTATGTCAACCAAGCCTGACAGAGGCTCTTGTTAAAGATAACCTTTTCTTGGGTGTGCCATTATTGGCACTGGTCAGACACTGTGTAACTGCAGTGTGTTGGAGTTTCAGGTGAATGTGTGTGTTTGTGTAAGATGTCATGTGTGTGTGATGATGTATTCTTTGTCATTTTGCTTTAAGGTTTTCATTTATTCATAATGGTAAATCATACAAAATGGTGTGAGGTCTTCAGAAAAAAAAATATCTGAAGGATAGGTTATCCTATTTCAAGGAAGGGGTAACTATAGTTCCAATGATCAAAATGGCCAAAACAATAATAATAAAGAAAATATATATATATATATATATATATATATATATATATATATATATATATATATATATATATATATAGCTGTACGCCTGCTCTACTGTTGTACAGGAGAATTTATGTTTTGGATATATACTACTTTAGGTTAGAGAATAATATATACACTACATTATTCAAGTGAATATTATATTCACCTCTGAGGAGGTTAGACTTACCATCCCCTCTTTTCTATCCAGTTTTCTGTATTCGAGACCAGAGATCAGTTCTCCGGGGCTACATCTGCAATGATTTTACAACTGTAAATACATTATAGTAATACACTAACTTGGATTGTTTTATGATATAGGATTGTAAGTGTGAATTTCTTGCAACCTTCCCACCTAATTATGATACTTCAAATTTGTCCATGACCGGCCAAGCCACAACGCGGAAAAGGCTCTAACCTCTCTCTCTCTCTCTCTCTCTCTCTCTCTCTCTCTCTCTCTCTCTCTCTCTCTCTCTCTCTCTCTCTCTCTCTCTCTCTCCAGCTTCACTGTATACATCCAACTCCATAACGCATGAAGTCACAAGCCTCAACATTGAGAGAGATTTTGAACTGAAATGCCTCTGCCGTGTTAGGTGTTCCAGTATAACAAGGCGTGACCTTTAACCTGACCCATAAGGGTCACATTAAAGGTAACGCCATCATACCGAAAGGTCGTATTGTCGTACTCTAGGGTAGTTATGTCGTGCTCAGGGATCGTGCCATCGTGTTCACAGTGTTAGAGTCAAGGTCACAGGTATATTCTGTATGTCATGGGTGTTGACAGTAGTAAAACATTTCATGTTTTGTCCTTAGAGTTTTATTTGGGTGTTTGTTTTTGTTTTAAGTATGGTACTTGGCACCATAGACCGTGGGTCGAGGCCTTGATCATGTGCAGTTAAGTGTTGTTTCATTGTCGTATTCAGGGCAGTCCAACCCAGTCATAAGTAACACTGATTTGCTAATGATGCTGTGTTTCTTGTTATAACTCCAGAACTAGATGTCAATATGTATTCATTCCCATACTACTTCATATTTCCCCCCCCCCCCCCCCCCCCGTTAATATTTGATATGCAGAGAGATATCTGTCGAGCTGAATATGTGTCATGTAAATCATAAGTTCAGCTAAATCATCTGGTCTGCCCTCGTTGTCTGACCTGATCCACGAGTCTGCCATGCTCCCTGAATGCACTCGCAAGTCAAAATAAAACAATGAATCCTAGACGTGTTTGTGTTTCAAATTCTTTTGTTGTTGTTGGCGGCGCACAGACGATGCCAACCAGCGCTCGCACTCCGTCCTTACGGAGCAAACTGACGTGTGATGAGAGAATGACATCCCACTATATCACAGAACAAACTAGAATGCTGATAGTTGTTCTCTGCATGTCCACGCTCTTTACAGCCGTCAACTGGCCATTTAGATTTTATAAGCAAACATTTGATAACAGTTTACTCTCAGATATTTACAATCCAACGGATGAAATTAGTGTTTTGGACATAACAATTTCGACTTCGTAAACGTTAAGAATGTTCAAACAGATCTTAAACTACAACAGAAAAGAGTGATGCCTCGTAAGGCTGGCCGACACTTAGGTTTTTACCAAGAATTAGGTAAATCATACTAGAGGATGAACTGTTGTCAGGAGCCGGTGCCAGTAGATGCAGGAGACGAGGACTTAAAATGCTCAGCATTGCATTCGTTTTTTTTTTTTATCAAAAATCGCCATCAATTTCCCACCTTCGACATGCCCTAAACTCCCTCAATAAACTCAGGTCACGTCACCCTCCACAAACGCCATCTTCGGTGCAAAACATCGTTATAACCTTTATTTTCACCGCATCTTCGATACCACTAACCTTAACTTGACATTTACCAGCGAAGTTACGGGGCCATCTGCACTACACCCTCATCTTCACTACACCCTTGACACTTAATGGCCTTTAACCTGACTCATATGAGATTCGAGGCAGCTTGTAAAGCATCTTATGGTCCCATCAGTGTACGGTATGTAGATATGAGTGTCTTACGTAGTGAACGATTACAGCTTTCGAAATCCGAATTTGGATTCTAAGGAGTCAGAAAAAAAAAGAACCTTGTCTCGACTGGCAACAAATCAGACAGCAACTAGATTGCTATGTGGCCTTTTTCTCTCTGTTTTCCAGGTGTTACCTCGCTGGCTCAGGGGGGTGGCGATGCTGTTTCCTGTGGGGAGGGGTGGTGTCGGGAATGGATGAAGGCAAGCGAGTTTGAATCGACCCTGGTGTAAGATCCTCATGAGAACAGGAGAGACAAGAGATGGCTTTCATGACCTTTGAAATTCTTATTCATTAAATAGTCTGGTTAATATCACTGCTTACGCCATCATCGACCTTGATATAGAACCAATTCCTTGAGCTCGGCGGTACATCCATTAAGTATGATAGCCTGACCTTTGACCTGCCCCGTCTACAAATAAAGGTCATTAGGTCAAGTACAAGGCCAGAACATCGTACCCAAGGATTATAACCGTCGTGCTTAAGGATCGTCCAGTCATGTCGTGTTCAAGGGTACTTCGTAAACTTTAACCAGGAAATGGCAAAACTTAGGTGATTGTGGTTGAACTGTTTCTCGTCAGCTTGACCAGTACAGCACCCGGCGTCTAGCTGCTCTCACCCAACCACCCAACCTAGAGAGAAATTTATGACTGACCCCCATATCCCAGCTCACACACACACACACACACACACACACACACACAGGCGCTTTGGAACACACTTGTAGCCCCACTCCCATGTTCATTCCACGAAGACGGAGGCAGTGTTTGTGGCAGCAAAGGAAACTAGACCTTCTAAATGACTCGAAATTACTGTTCAAGCCTCGGTATATCCGGTTCAAGACTTCTAAATTTGCCCCAACGTTGTCGCAAATTCGTCCCATCGATGTTGTCCGTGTTTCAGAGTTTCAGAACCAGAATCCTTATGCTGAGACACCGAAACGTGCTTCAAAGTTGTCGACTTGCACCCAGAAACCCAAACCTTCAATCGAGCCCACACTCAACACTTCTTGTCTAGTTAGATTCCTATCAGAACCATTTTATTCCCTCCATGACCCGGGACCACTAGATTTTTTCCTTGAACCCAGCGACTTCCCCTCAGAGAGCTGCTACATTGATCCCAAAGCACCGGTTGAATTTGCTCCCAGAGTACATATCGTCCCCGAGAGATTAACAATTTCCTCTGGAAATTCCATCTTCCTCTTTCTGATGCATTACTTAACACTGGTAGGACGTGTATATGTGCATTACCTACGCCATTTTCAAGACACGCAACGATTATTCTGTATATAGTCTAAGGGTTATCAAAAACCTTAGAACTGCAGAAGTGAATTCTTAACCTGAAACCGGGGATGCATAACCCCAGAGTTGGGAGTAACGAGCTCTTCCTCTGGACCAATCTTGCCTTCCCCGAACTTGGCATCCCTCAATGATGGCCGCCCTAATTCGTCGTCTGCTCCCTCCAGCGGATGTAAATTGTGGCGCTACTCCTGCCATCTGTTGATCATATTTCCAACCTTCCAGATGTGACGATGTCGAACGAAGACTATGAACGCGTACCAGCAAGAAGAGGGTTGCTGTTGGAATATCTGAGTACTGTATTTTACGTCAATACACAAACAAATCGATAAATAGACACATTGCGCTGGCTTATATAACTTGGTTAATCATGATTAGATTATTGTAAACTAGAATTATTGAGTTATTTTCACGGGCAGTTTGCAGAGTAGAGTACGTTATGATTACCCGGAATATTAATGATTAGAACTTTAAGAACTGTAAGAGAATATTCTAAGGGTCTTTCCTGAGGACACACACACACACACACACACACACACACCGTTCTACGGTGCAAATTAACTCATTATTTGCTTTCGGTTCGCATTAGAAACTACTTCGTTAGTAATTAGTCTCACCTAAGATTATGTCGGGAGCTTAGTGTACGCGAGGGAATTAAATTGTGAAAATTCAGGGTAATAATGAGATCGGACATTTTTGTACACGGCAGCATAACCAGAGTCCTGACCCTGATCTACCGACTTCCATTACATGACAAACAAGGCTCTTTGTTAAGTCTGACCTCCGCGAGGTCAAGCCATTATTGAGGACCTGTTATACATGAGTAAACAGACAGACGTAATGTATTACAAAGAGAGAGACAGAAGAACGGAACCTATTGTACGCAGTCAGACATTTCGAATGAAAGACGTAAAGACACACACACACGCACACACACACACACACACACACACACACATGCCTACAGACAGATCAACAAAAAGACAGACATTCACAAGGATAATCGGTTAGACAGATCGGACAGACCAACAGAGACGGAATAATGATACCCATCTTCCTGTCCACTGAGGCCTAGAGTCAATCTTCTTGTTATTTTTATTAGAAATAATTTTCCTTACTCTCTTCCACTTTATTTCTGTTCCTTTCCAACATGTTTCCTCATTTGTTTATATCTATCCCCATGGGAGTTTAACGTTACTAGCCTTGCCAGACTGGTCGCGTCAGGGAAGAGTATTAAGTTTAAGGCAGTTTTAAGTGTACCATGACCACTACTAATATCAATACTCTTTCACTTTTAGAGTTCACTTAGGCTTTCGCGCTAGAAACTATTATGATCTGAACAATGTGAAATTCATATCATTATACATGACTACATTTTTTTTAACTATATATCTATGTCAACCTTTGCTTTTGTTCTAATGGTAGTCATCTTTGAAAGTCCTTAGCATAAATGATGGTATGAATTTTCACACGTAACAATTAACTTTTAGTAAATAAAACGGTATATAAACGGACCCTTATTTTCAAAATTTAATTTCTCGAAAGTTATGTTTGATCCAACCTAAGTAGATGGGAATGGTGTTCATGATAAAAGGATTAGATATATGAATAGATAGATAGAAAGATAAATAAATAGATGGACAGAAGCTTGCCTGGCGTCGTTCAGCGGAGGAATGTCTGTGCTCGCTGGAGACCTATATACCACAGGGAAGTGAAGGTATCTGTCTAAAAGATTCTGTGGTCCTAACATGGCTAGGTGAGCCACCTGCGTTTTGGCCGCCAACAGGACTCGTGTCTGTTGTTAAATTCGCCAGGTCTCCATCTGGTGTGGCTGCTTGTATAATAATTCCCGAGCCTCTAAATGAACTAGCGACGTAGCCTCTACAACTCTTTTTATATACTATTGGGCAAGCGAAGGGGCCTCTTGAGACGCGTTTTCTATGCTGCTGGGCAAGCGATAGAGCCAATGGGATGCGTTTCCTTCGCTGCCGCCGGGCGAACGATGGAGCCTCTGAGACTCCGTTTTCTACGCTACTGGGCAAGCGATATAGCTTCGGAGACTCGTTATTAGGGTACTATAAATGTGACGGGGACTTCAAGACTCGTTTTATGTGATGTCAGGCAAGTGAAGGAGCCAATCAAATCACGAGCAGGGAAGAGTAGCCAAGTCTTCTCATTCTCGCTGAATTTGAAAAAAAAAAAAATATCAAAAATCTACGATCATGTCAGTGTTTCACACATATAGGTTTTGTGTTCATAGTAAAAATCTAGTCTGAGATTTCAGTATTCTAAGTAAACTGTCATGAATTTTGCCAATTATTCAAGTGCAATATAAGTAGAGAGAGTATGTGGCCTTTGCATTCTCTTGAACAACAGAAGAGGCCGTTGAAGTTTTGGTTTTAGAGATTTTTCGATTGGTGGTTATAACTCGACCAGATGACTCTGGTCGAAAGCCCAAATAAAATCAACTGCCCATCCTACGCCAGCATTTATCACAAACCAAGAAACAAAATGAAATGTGACATAATTATTCTGTAAAGACGTTATCGTACTCGTTTTCCTTAGGAACCTGTGCCCTTTATCAAAATTCATTATGTTTTATATCAATTTAGAATTTCTTATCATAAGGATGTTTTAATTTCGGTAGTTAACATCACCCAGTTAACTGGTACTCATTACTGTGCATTATTGTTTTCTTAAATATTCGTCTACAGTGAAAAAGTAATTGTAAAGAGAATGTTTTATTGATGGACGTTTAAAATATCATACATTTCAAGTTTTACTAAGCTAAGACTATTAATAAGGCACGCTAAAAATAGACGGAAGTGAAATGATAAGTAAATTACTCTCGGTGGCGAGTCTGATGGATGGCCAGATAGTTAGGAGTCTAATTACACGAATCTGGTTCTGGGAAAAATAACAGAAGATAGTTTTGTTAAATGATTGTAATTAAGATACCATTTAGGCGAATCAAAGCACGATTGATGAAAAGAAGTCGAGTGACAATTTGTTTTCATACATGAGCTGTGGAGCGTTTGTCAGGATGCTGTACATTCCGGCTATGTGGGTAGAATTAATCAACATTTTATCGAATATTTCCTACCTTGATTCCGGGTTAATTGCGTCCTCCTCTGTCCGTCTGCCATACCTATACAGTGTAGGACATCAAGTTCATTGTGGTATACAGATGTCAATTATGACCTTGCCTTTGCTGTGCTTTATTTACAGGGTCAGAAGACCTGTCCAAGGCTACGTGTTCTAACTATCAGATAAAGAGTAATAAACAAATTCTTAAAGATTAACGGACATTGATCAGCATGATAAAGCTCTGACATGGTAACTTTAATTCATTAAATCATTCCATTCAAATATTAGAATTTGTTTGTATGGACGAGGTAATGCACAAGTCCCTAATATCAGTAATGAAATGAAAATAATGGTGACACTGTATTTATACTGAAAATACGGGAACATCATACGAGGCAAGATGACTATGGTTTGGGTTTGTTTTTTAAAGAAAATCTGCTCTAAAACTTCTTAATTACAAGCAGAACTAATTAATGAACTCACTTTTCTTTAACTGGGAACCTACGAAAGGCCAAATTATCAGTAACTTCGTACTGGATGGGTTGCTTGACGAAAGACCAACACGTTGAATATTTCCTATTGAGCACTTCTCGTGGCGGGCCACTCGAGCCCTTATATATTATACGTTCACTCATGTTCCAATGGAAGTTGTTTTCCGTTACCCAGCTGTGTAAGACTTTCTACCCTACAAAAGCACACTGTTTGAGTTTAGTGTTACATTAGCTCCTTCTTTTTTATATCCTTAAACTTGTGTTGTACTCTGCGCCTCCGAGAAGTCAACAAACTCCTATCAGTTTCCAGCCAGCACACAAGAAAGATATTCATAGCTTAGTATCTACCCACGTCGATATGAGTTTGTGATGTGGAAGTAATCGTGAAATTCAATTAGACATGACAGTAGACTTGGAAAAGTAATGTTACGTTGCTCTATATTGCTCAGGGCTGTGGGTTCTCGTTGAAAAATATGTGGTAGCGAGCATTTAGAGGCTGAGCCATATAACATTCTAAAACAAAACGGAGCTTCAGCAAAATGACGAACAGTAGCTATGTACAATGACAGTTTAACAAGGAAATCAATGAAGGGCTCTTCACAACAACTGATAATGTCTGCTAGGTTACAGTGACTGTTTGTAACACGATACTCACTGCGGATCGACTGTAGTGCAGACGTCCAATCAACTAACTCGTCCCATCTCTTTGAAGGTAAGCGCAGAACTGCTTACATTCACTCCTCAAAGTGTGTCACAGTGGTTGGAGGAACTGATCACTGTGCCGTAGTTATGTATGTTGTTGGGTGTCATGGCAATCAACAAATGAAAATCATATACCTCGAATTCTGGCCATAGAATAAAACGTATAAAGCATATACATTGTATGACGCTCCACCATACTGCTCCACCATCCCGAGCACAACTCTGGACTAACGCCGTAGCTCGGTACCCGTGCACCGAGGTCGGGCGTACGACCAAAAGTTTACGGCTTAACAATATTGTGTACGGTCTTCGTTAAAGAATATTGAAAAATTGTGATTTCTTGTAAGAACTGAATAATTGTCTTTCATATCACGAATTTATGTTTATCTGAACGTCCTGGTAGTGGTTGTTGATCTTATTGACGTGGCTATTGTCCTTGTTTGTTGTGGACATTGACATGAACTTTACATTCAGTCTAAACTGTAGTTCTTAATGCCCAGCTCTTGAGCTTATGATCACCTATACTCAGGCCAGATGATGACCTAATGTGTAGTTTTTTCGGAATACAAAGAAGGTAATGTTGTTCAACATGGTCGTTACTGTAAACTGCTATTTAACTCAACTCTTTTCGTCGCTTCTGCTGTGGGTATCATAACCTGGTGTTTGTAAATACTCAAACCAAAGCTTATCTTTGACCCATTCAAGCAATACGGTACGACCCTTGAAGCACGACCTTTAATGGGTCAGGTCGAAAGTCACACCACCACACCAAGTATTTGTACTAACATGCTCACTAGTTAATATCTATTCTCTCCAAGATATGATATTCTGAAGAATATCTTTTATTCCGAGATTTATTGTTTGAGTCCGACACTGTGGTGTTTACTAATGAGGTTTGAGTGCGGAAGTCAGAGCCGAGTTATACCGGTAAGAGGAAATGTCAGTCTGAGAACATTGTTCCTATAATCTAACGTCTGATGTATTAAGAGAAATTACTAAAGATGGCTTAAGTTTCTTTGGGGTCCTATTACAATATTATTTTGTCAGAGTTTATTTTGGCTTCTTCAGCACTTTCCTTCGACCCGTCCCTTTAGGGTCAGGTCAAAGGTCACTGAATCATACCCAAGGGTTGTACCGTCGTGTTCAGGAGTCGAACCATTGTGCTCAAAAGGGGTTAAGGGGAAAACTCCCATAATTGATGTTGAATTATTGGCCGCCATGTTTGTGTAGGACCTGATGTTACATTACTTCGGTCATCAGTGTTATGTTGTTATATTAAGTAGTTATGATGGTTTATTTCAGAGAGAACATTCGTAAAGGTATCATGTATGCTTCATATGGCGAGGGAAAAGTGGTCTCAGCTGGTCTTTCCTTTGGCTGAAGTCCATTCCATAAAACATTTGACAGTATCAGTGTGTAAGATCAATGAGGAAAAACACGCGATATTCAACGTAAAGATAAATGACAACGAATATCGGAAATATTTAAACTACAGTACCGTCACATAGTCGGAATATCTAGAGATGCATTCAATAATGAATACCGACGGGGATCTTAAAAAGGATAGACCAGAAAAGCAGACGATGGGCGACGTATTGAGTGTAGACTTGTGGTGCCGGGTACTGGTTGGCAGTTCCCTGGCATGGTATGTTGTGGACAGACCAGTGTGTTGTCGACGTCATTTTTATTAATAACGTAACGAATAACCCCGACCCTGGCGATATCTTTGGGGGATGACCTACATCCAGCACCTGTTTCCAGGTGTGATCCCCAGCTGTCTGACGGTCGTATTGATGGACTGTGATGAACACCTGGACCAGGGAGGCGTCCTCCACCACCGCCCGGCGCTCGCTCGCCTCCCCCCCCCCCCCCGTACCCGCCCCAACCACCACCACCACCACTACCCGGCATCCTCCACTAGTGTAGCCTGTCCTCCACCACTGCTTGTTCTCCAACACCACCCGGCCTCCAACACTACCCGTCCCTCACCACTGCCCGGCATTGGGAGAGGGGGGGATATTGATCTTTAGCCTCCCCAGTGTCAGGCTGGGCTCCCCCCCCCCCGTCCCTCCCACCCCTTGCTCGGCCGCAAGCACCACTTCACCATTCTTCTCCAACACTCCACTCGCGCAAGCAACGCACCTCCACCATTCTCTTCCAACATTTTCTGACCCTATTCCAGCCTCCATCATTTTTCTTTACTACTGTCTTGCAAAATAACTTAGATCTCCAAATGCTACCACCCTCCTCCGAGGCGAAATGAACATCCTCCAAAAAGCCATGATCCTCCTTCAAGATGCCATGAGCCTCCTTTAAGATGTTATAAAAATCCCCCAAAGATGCCATGATTCTCCTTCAAGACGCCATGTTCTTTCTTCAACACTCCAAGAATTTCCTACAACACTCCGACTCTCTTTCAGTTTGTCTTTATCATTCCCCAACACAGAATCACCTTTCTCCATCACAGAATTAATACAGCAGACAAGTGCCCTTCTCCAACACTACCATCATTGCCAACACTACAAACAAGACCATTCCTGTCATCAATACCATTACTGCCAAAAGTACCATCGTTGCCAGCACTACTATTCTACTGTCACGCTACCATCACTACCAACACATACAGAAGTTAGAAGAGATGTATGATGGTAGAAAATGTTCAAAAGGTGCGGCACCCTTGGTTGTAAAATTCCCTACCCGCATAGTAAAAATAGGTCATAACACACACACACACACACACACACACACACACACGCACACACAAACATAAAACAAATTATCTCTTTCTTACTTTCTTACTTTGAAACCGTTCCAAAGTAAAGTCAAGCTAATCTTTATGTGTGCATGTACACCTCGTAGCTTCCGGGTAACTCACAGCATTTGCTCTCACACGGCATCATACCACCTCCGCTCCTCCCTGAAAGAGAGCGAAAATTATATGTATCAGACAAAATCTAAAACTAGGGCAGCTCATTTCAGTAACTGCTACAGTTCCGATCCAAGGTGACCTTAGATTTCGATATGGTACTTGTATACATCATATCACATCATATTCACTCGTAGTTCACACTCCTCTGAGTGATAGAAACGTTCCAACTCATCGCTTGACTCAAGCCGAGTTAACAGTAGCTAGCAATGGTAGCTGGGTGAGAAGACAGTCACATCATTATACATCATATTCACTTGTAGTTCACACTCCTCTGAGTGATAGAAACGTTCCAACTCATCGCTTGATTCAAGCCTAGTTAACATACCCAGCAATGGTAGCTGGGTGAGAAGACAGACAATGGTAAACCGCGTCACATTCCCTGGCCTGGCGTACCGCAGGGCAAGCCTCGCTCCCCACTTTGTGTTAAATGGACAATGCCGACCAAGGTATTGGCAGGATTGAAGTTTTAACATTCACCTGAATGCTTTAACGAACATGATTTGGTTCGAACAGTGTTCTGCATGATTTAAAGAACCGGTTTAGTTTTAACAGTCACCTCCATGATTTAACGAGTTGGTTTGATTTTGATATTCTCCCGCATGACTGAACGACAGGGTTTTGTTTTAGCAGTCACATGCATGATTCAACGACAGTGTTTTCTTTCACAGTGGAATTCATACTCTTGGGGTTGAGAGTAGGTCAAAAGTAATTCAGAACAACATATTGTTTCTACAGAAGGATTGAATTCCATCAAGAATGAAATCAAGTGACGACACCGTACAAAGGTAAATCTCAGAGCTGAATCTTAAATACTTTACGAATATAATACGTTTTTCATGAGGAAATCTGAATTAATAGATCCTCTCTGATTTGACAGTAATATGTTTAGTATGTAACTCAACTTTTTCAGAAGTCTCAATACTTTATGGAAAAAAGCTGATAAGAAATTAGCGTAAATGAGATACGTAACGTAGGATAAAACGAGGGAAGTTAGGGGAGGAAAGGTAGATTATGTTTTAAGAAAAGGAGCGTTGGGTAAGAGTTGCTTAGGATGAAAAAAATCTGAATAGAAAAGTAACAATAAAACGTAGCTTGGGATATAAAGTACTTTAAAGTGAACGCATCTTAGTTGAAAAGTAGCTTAGGATGAAAGATAGTTTTGCTACGAAAGTAGCTAGGGATAAAAGTAGTAGCTGTGTAAGGAAAAATGTAGCTTGGGATCTAAAGTAGTTCGAATAAGAGATTAACCAAAGGGGAAAAGTAGTTGAAAAATATAAATGTATCCCATTTAAGAACAAAAGAAAAGTAGCTTAGGATAAAAGAAATGCTCTTAAAAAGTAACAAGATAGAAAAGTAGCGTTTTTCTGGAAGCAAAAGTAGCCTGGGATGAACACAAAAAATGATGTCAGGTTGGCGGAACATGGCCCTCGGCCCAGCTGGCTGCGGGGGGGAACGTCCGCGTTGCAACTGGAATATGTATCGCCGACCGTGACCTTTGACCTCTTGACCTCTCGATTGAGAGTAATCGCCATTTCACCACAAACAATGCATTAATAAACTTGCATGACTGTTGAGTATTCCTAATTGGTGATATCGGACTGCACACACTCACGCACACACACACACACACACACACACACACACACACACAGACAGACAGACAGACAGACACACACACACACACACACACACACACACACACACACACACACACACAACTTGTACTAGGGTTTACGGGACGAAATTAAGACCTGATCGTGTTTTGAATGAGTCACTGATAAGAGATACTTTGGGTTCATGTTATCGATCATGAACTATTGTGTTTCCACATGACTGACAGTTGGCCAAGGGGGAAGTTGCTGTGTGTGTGTGTGTGTGTGTGTGTGTGTGTGTGTGTGTGTGCGACACATGAAGAAGGTACAAGGACGTAGTACGGGTACATAAGGCCGGTACAGTAGGCATGGTCCGAATTACATACAGTTTAGTACCCACCGTTGCTCGCATTAGATGGAATACATGACAGAGATACATACCAGAAGACCTTAGGGTTTGTAATGAGGTTGTCTGCCAGTACAATGGTACAAACGGTGGTATGTAAATGTACCTTACCACTGATGGTACGTGAGAACTGTCCAGATGTTACTCGGCGTTTGTATCACAAGTTCGTCATAAGGCAAAAAGAATATGAATAAGTCTTTCATCTTGATGAATGGTAGACATCATTACGCACATTTTTCTAATAAGTAATCTTATAAACATAGGGTATTCAAGTTCACAGTAATTTGCTCAAGTTAAACTAATATTTCATATGTAGAGTGGTACACTAAGTGGAGGAATAACATGTCAGTGGGACGCCACTTAAGAACGGTTGGGAACCACTGGTACAGAAGGACAAGAACAACTTAGATTTTATCTTAAATAGATGGAGAGAGGACAGCAGAGCAGAAGGGTCGTCATTACTCAGCATAAGAGAAACACAGCAATGAAGGAACATCATATAGAGATCATGAACATGAGTTATAACATCCCCAACAACTGAAGGTAGCCTCGATCTCGGGACCTGAGATGACCCGGGGTTAACTCACCCAGTGACACATATCCATCTTCTTAGAGACGTTCATTGAAATCATTTCTTTAATCTGTATCTTATTCTCGTACTGGTATCTGTTGTGTGGCTGGTAAATCGGTCTTCCGTTCCCTTGTGAGGGTTGTGTGTGTTTCTGAGGAGGTTAGCTGAGAAGGTTAGCGCCATACACACACACACACACACACACACACACACACACACACACACACACATTGTACATGTTTCTATTGACACCCCGATCCTCACTATCTGGGATACTTACGGTGGTTTCACTTTAAACACGGAATTGGTGAGGTTAATAAAGAGTTACGAATCACGGTAACGTCGTTAGTGAAAAAGTAAATCAACTGACGGATTAGGGTTGCTTGAGCCCAATCGTCTGATTCCATCTTGTTCTTGTGTCTTGGTTGAGGTTGTGAGTCACCGCAGGGATGGTAGGAGGGACATTCTAGTCGTAAAGACGACAGTTTGGTTGTCTATGAGTGTGGCAGTTCCCCGTGATCTGTCACATCACCAGCGGCTAATCAGGCACCCCCCCCCCGTGACTTTCCATGAGAGCAGGAGGCAAAGTCATGTCTTGTCACCATGACCTGACCTCTCACGTCAGCAGCAGATGCTGTCATGACTTGTATCCCCAATGACAGGTCGGGAAACATCAGATAACATTACAGCCCGAAGTTCCAAGAGCCATCATGATCAGTGGACTCCTCTGGCACCATCTCATGATCATGAGGGGAGTGTCGGACAAGGGTGTCGTAATGTTCATGGGAGGCTAATGCTTCATGTCTGTGTCAGTTGCCAGGCAAACTTTAATGAGTACACATCCTAGAAAATGTGCTTTCAGACGCACGTCATCAAACATACATACTCACAAATCACTCACAATTTCTTTCTTTTGCATTAATCCTACTTTTCAAAACCAACCCAAACTAACTAGGTGATCCTTGTATCTGTTTCTTTCCGCAGTCCACTTGTAGCTCCCATGTAATTGATCCACCCTCCCACACGGAGCATCGAACCCTCCCACGTCCCCTGGATTATATCAGTGGATCGTCCACGTCGCCTACCGTCATCCTGGCCCTTCAGTTTCTCTGCTGTCTTGAGCCTCGCTTCTCTTCCATATGTCAATGGTTCCCCCATACTCGTCTCCTTCCTCAGTTTCAGAGAGACTTCTCCTTTTTCGCAAAAACCTAAACGACCAGTTTTTCTCTGGTGTCTGTTGGTCCCTCTAGGGCCTGAGACCACAGCGGCAGCAGTGATTCAGGTCTCTAGTATCAAAGACGGTTTCTAAAGGCTCTCGCGTCTCTGGCCTCACTCCACACTGGTGGGTTGGACGCACCGCTCTCCACCCAGGGGAAGAGAACTGTTTTTCCTGCGACACAGATCCTGTGAGATCCCTGCCCACCGTGTTGTTCTGAATATTGACTACCTCAGTCCAGACTCCCGTGTTCTGCCCTAGTCCAGACCTTTGTGGTCTACCCTGGTCCATCCCCCCATTCCCCCTGTTCTCTCCCGATCCAGACACCCCCTCCCCCTCCTCCCATGCTTCGCCCTAGTCCAGACCTTCGCGCTTGAAACTTCTCGTCATAAGACGGTGATTGCTTGGGCACCGATGCACGACTAAGGTACCGTTTCAACGTTTCAACACTCAGTCATTGTTGTACCTCTAAGGTGCATGTGTAAGACTGAGGTACGGTTGTACCACGGAGATACATGTGTGAGATAGGTACAGTTGTACCACTGAGGTACCTGTCTAAAACCGAGGTACAGCTGTATCTCTGAGGTACGGTGGGACCTGTGGCTGAATATTTAGCTGAGAACATCGACGTGTCCTTTGACGCGCCTCTCAAGACTACCTATCGCCACTCCTCCCCCAGCAGGAGTTTGAACTATTGATAATCAGTCGTGGAGTAGAGTGAGGGGAGGCTGTGGCACGGATGATAGTTCCTAGTTCCTCAAGTAGGAAGAGTCAGGTCTCTCTCGCGGCTGCTGGCTCTCGATGCAGCCTCTTCACGTGTGGTTTCGCTATTGATTGTCCAAGATGAGCGGTGGTGACGGGGCAACGCGGCGGGGCATCGTCTCCATGATGTACACTGCCTCTCATTTTACATCTGCTGGGAAGGTATGACCACAATTTACAGTGGCATAGAGACTGTAAGATGAGCGGACGTAAAGCAGGGCTTTCGGTGGCGTTCCCTGGGTCCAGCTACCGCAATTCCAGGCAGAGGAATGAATGTGTCGGAGATAAAAGGAGGCACACAAAGGTCACAGAATCACCGGTAGTTCGTGGGAAATATGAGCCGCCTTGCTCAAGGGGTTAATTACTCGTCTGCTTATTATCAGTAGCACGCACAGCCCAGCCTCGATGTGGACTCCAGAGGAACTTATAAATCACAGTAGATTTATGAACTTTCTGGGTTACATAGGAAGAGGTTGTGTTGCCTCTTCTAACGGCCTTCAGTATCACAGAAAATAACCAGATACAAAGCTTACTCTTTCCATGTTGGAGCCTAACTAACCTGGGCCTAAGATGCCACATGCTTATTATTGTTTACTGGTGATGCTGATGTGAGGAATCTCCTGACTAACCAGACCGTGGTCGGTCATTAGGCGTTCATCTCGTCCGAATGGGTTCGCGAGATCCATCCTTCTTCACCTCGGTCATGTTGACGGTACTGTTTACTGCAACATCCGGGTTTTTCTAACCTAAAATCGTTCTCTTTCCCATCTCGTACCTGAACGTCGAAAAGTTAAAACATCGAAATTTCTGTTAGACTTGTACACATACAGAAGGTTTTGTGGTTTAGAATAGCTTCAATATAAAGTTTATCGCCAACCCATGGTGGTGTGTAGCTCCGGAAGGAGCGACAGGCGAAGCAATCAATATTGTATGATGAGTGGCTTCGGAATTCGGAAAGTCAATGGTTATCTTTAAATCCCAAAGCCATCACGAATTGGCAAGACCTATGACGTCGGTAGAAATGTTGGGTTCAAAGTCATCCACGAATCGTACGATAAACACCGTCTACTGCTGCTGAGACACTATAATATCCACTCCTACTGCTGCCTGCCCTGCGGCTGAGCACGGAGGATAAACATGTACGCGTACATTCTACTCTTGTTTATACACAACGCTGAAAGCCAGATGTTCCAGGAACTATACTATGAAAGATCCATTTCCTAGTCTAATTCATTATTGTTACAAAAAGTATTTCAGGTTGATAATAGTAACTACAACCTAATGAAAGGGAGAGGAGCAATGTTGAGCGACTGGTTGTAGTGTAAAGCCTGTTTGACTTGAGGAAGAGCGTCCCTTCAGGCCGGGGTGGTTGTAAGTCCAGCTAATAATAGATTAATTACGTAATGATAGTATCAGCTATCTAAACACGGCCTCTCCCCGACTGCCTCAGGTACTCTCTCTCTCTCTCTCTCTCTCTCTCTCTCTCTCTCTCTCTCTCTCTCTCTCTCTCTCTCTCTTGAAAATTAGACTCATTGGTGGTCATTCACTGATGGATCTCGGATTGACAACTAAACAGGCAGAGTCGTGGCAGGTATATATATATATATATATATATATATATATATATATATATATATATATATATATATATATATATATATATATGTGAGTGATTCAACACGGACGACGTGTGGTGGTGAACGCTATACGCGAGCCATGCCATTCAGACGAATTCTCGACGTAATTACGTATGACTAGTTAGGTAGTTTACTCTCGCTGACGTTATTACTGCATTAAGACGGCATGAACATATACCTAGTAGCCGTGTTTGTGATCGTGACGTAGAGGCTCACACTGAAATGCTAACAATGTGATTCGTTAGGGGTTTGCGAGATTTTGAATATATATATATATATATATATATATATATATATATATATATATATATATATATATATATATATATATATATACTGAAAACTGGAAGATACGTCTCCCATCATAATTGAGTGAGAATGTTTACATTTTCCGGTCGTACAATCTGCTGGCTATGGTATTATTTTCGTTGGTAACACCACCCTCCATTTTAAGACTTTTGTCTGTGGAATTCTCCACCACAAGGCTCATCCCTGCGTGCGTGCGTCAGGGGCATGTTCTGTAGTATGCACGGGATTTAGCGGGTATTTTACTCATGCCATCCACTTAACCGCTTCGATCGGCACGCGTCTCGGCCGTGACTAAACACTTCAGTAAAGTGCTCACCATCGCCCCAGGCTCTGAATAGAAGGTGATCAGGTCTTAATGGCTAGTGCGTGTGATTATCAAATAACTTAAGAGAGAATATTTCAAGTTGATAAATAACAAACCTGCATATCTTTTTTTTTTTTTTTAGGATACCAAGAATTTGTGGGTATTTTACATTCAAAAAGGATTTGCATAGCTGCCCTGTCACACTAAAATTAAATTTTGGCTGGATAGAATTGTTCATTGTGTCTGACTGAATATTAAGCTCTATGTCTTCTTTTTTTAAACTGTTGACAACATAGAATTCTCAGGCAGATCAGCTACCTATAATTTGAATGATTATGTTATGAATATGTTGTTACTTTCATTCTTGTATTGTGTAGGTTTACTATAAAATGTGCACCTCCAGGTTATTGATCCGGTTGTATTCCACTGGAATACTGACAAAATCATGTCAGTATAGACATGTACTGTTAGGTAGACTCGTATGAAGTTATGTGCTATAATTCTCCTTTTTCTTTGATAAGTTGAATATTTCAGAAACAAGTCGATACTTTGAATCTATCATGGGTGATTTTTCAAATTAAAGATTTTACTTGAAAAAAAAGTAATTCCGAGCAGACATCAATTACTGTACCAGTCGAAGTTTAGTGTAAAGTTGGAGGTGTTTAGCTTGGCCACACTTGAATGTCTGTACGTAAATTCAAGTCCATTGATTTTGTTATGAATCGAGTCAATTATGGTAATATATTGTGTTTTTGTTGTTTGGTTTAGGTGGCCCGACATTTGACACGCTGTTGACATTGTAATGTAAACAGTTACAGCAACTGACTTATTAATCCCTTATAGGACTAGAGCTTTAATATTCAAATTTAGGAATTTGATTATAGTTGTTGGAAGTTGTTTTGGTCGTGAGCATGGTAATTCATGAGATCACATTTGTATTCATGTAAATACTATTTTTGACCATAAACGAAAGTATATCTGTGTATCCATTTCTTGCCATTAACTGGGAGGCGAATGCAAGCAGGTGAACTGGACGTCTCTTAATTTGCCTGCTTGAGTAATTGAGGTTGGGGAACACAGTTCTGCAAACTGATTCTCTCAGACGCTGCTCATGTCTTTAATATCATTCATTTAAATGGTAGCAATGGTAATAACAGGCTATCTTTAACATCAAGTACATCCATTCTCGGTCCAATAACGACAAGCATTTCTCGTCCCGGCTCCGAACACACGCTCAGAACGGACTTCCAATTTCCAAAGTTAATTTTTTTTAATGTTTATGACATTTAGGTAACTAAAGTCGTATGTGCAAATCAACAAGTACTACTATAATTGCCAAATCTAGATTCATAAACAATAATGGATATGTAACACTTCCATTAAGACATACATACATATGATCCACAGAGGGAGTGAACCTACACTGAGAAGCGGATATCCTCTAAGATACAGGATGGGGAAGGGGAGGGGATATACCCCTGGCAGGCGGCCGGAGGAGCGCCTCAGTCAGTAGTGTTATGGCGGGTGGTGAGACCTGCTCGCGTGAGCTCCTCACTCAGGTTATTTTACGGGGCTGTTTATCGTTCCCATCCTGATGACACCGTATGATCGCATATCTAGTGTCTATATGGTGTTAATTTTCAACTCGTGTCGTTTGTGTGTTAACGTACTAAGATTTTGTGGAGTATTTCACGATTTGTGGTTCGGTGTTTGGTAGTCCAGCGGATTGAGTGTCCAAGAAAATGGTTGATACTCTGTCGCAAGACGTGTTATGTGCTTATTGTTCAATGTGATATTGCTGGTTGTATGCAGATGACTGCATTGACCGAACGTTTTGGACAACGGTGTTAAGGTAAGGTTGTTCTAATATTTACAGTAGTTATCTTTTATATATGTAGAATAGGTTGCACACTACATCAACTCTAAATCTTCGAATTACTAACTGTTCCTTATCCTTGCCCCTTAATCTGATAAAAGTCTGTGACGTATTGTTTGAAAGGTGCTTTAGACTGTTTATAGGTTATAGGGGGACGGGTCGGATGGTGGTGTGAAAGTTAGGGCCAGGCAGACTGCTACGCTCTCGCTGCTACGTGTTTGAAAGGTCACGTCTTCAGAACATGGTTTAATTAATGTCAGTAGAAAGGTTTTATACTTAAATTTTGAATAATATAATTCTTAAATGCGGACATTAAACATGTTTAAAAAGGTATATGAAAATGAAAGTTCAAGACATGAGGCCCCACAATTATAACACCCTTTACAGTACAAATAGGTAACTATACATACGCAAACCTGTTTACTTTTATTATTATTATTATTATTATTATTATTAGTAGTAGTAGTAGTAGTATTATTGTTATTATTTCATAAGACTATTGTAAGCCTAAATTCTACCTTGATATGTATTTCGTCTTCCAAGGGATGTAGTGGGCAGCAGAGCTCGGGAGGCGAAGGTACTGGGAGAGGCAGATGGAGGCAGGAATATTGAGGGGTATTAGATGGAGGCCACTTTAGCTAAACTTTGTTCTGACACTTGTTCTATCTTCCTGTGTTCAGCACGTATACTTGACCATGTCTACTTGTTTCCTCTTTACAACCTATGTTCACCATCTGTCTACTTTCGTTCACCACCGGTTAGCCAGTCATTTCGCCATCCTTGACAGTTTATTACCAGCTGTGTCGCTCATCAGCTTCGAGCCTACTTGGAAATTACCACCAGCTGCCAAACGGGCCCTTGGAAATTATTTCCACCGCGAGAGCTGTGTCCCTTACATTGGTCAGCAGTGGAGAAGTGTGCCCTAAAATTGTCACCAGCTGCGTGAGATGTAGCCCAGAATTATTAGCGGTCAAGAGATGTACCTTGAAATTATTATCTGTAGTGGCAGGTGCGTTGAAATTATCACCTGCTGGGAACTGTGCCATAGAATTATTACCTGCTGATAGTTACTAGACTGAAATATACTGTTAGTAGAGGGAGGGGGTCAGTAGAGGGCGAGGGGTTAAGATTGCTTTCAGTTGAGGAGTAACTTTTGATTATTGTCACTGGAGAGGGGTTAACTGAAAAAGTATTGTCAGCCGAAAGACGGTAACTTAAATGTTATAAGTCGACGAGGAAACCTTTAAATTCAATTACTTTCAGTTGAGAGCAGGGTTGCTTAAAACTGTTAGTCGACAATGATAACTTAAAACTGTTGTCTTTCGTGAGGGGTAACTGAAAATCGTTGTCACTCGAGATGAACTTAATTATGTTGCCAGTCGGGAGTGGCAACTCAAAATTGCCAGTCGAGAGGGCTAATTTAAAATTAATGCTGGTCGGTATGTATCTTTAAGATTTTATCAGCTTCGTGATGTACCTTAATATTGATAGAGTAAGTCATGTATCTTGCATCGCTTTCAATCTCTTCCCTTCTCTCTTTGGGTATCTGTGGACTTCTGCAACTGTGCTGTTGCACTCCCTGCAATGTCTTGCTGAAGGGTACACACACACACACATTTACACACATATATAATATAAAATATATATATATATATATATATATATATATATATATATATAAACAGAGAATTAGTTTGTGGTTGTACCATACAGTCCAGTATGTTGTCCAGTACATCATAGATTTCATTTTTGTAAAAAAATTTTCAAGAAAAACTAAGCATTCAGTTTATGCGTTCCTAATGGGCATGAACTTTGTTTTCATGGAGAAAAGGCCAGTCCTCGTGGTTACGTAAAGTCTTGATCCTGTTGGGCAGGATTAGGGAGGGTCTTTCTGTCCTTATAAAGAGCATCGTATAGTGTGCACCTAGCTTCAAGTGTTCTTTACATTTGGAATTAGTTAAGATTCTGGGTTTATCTGCTGAAGTGTTATTATCATATTTGTTACACAATACCCATGTCCTTGAAGCCGATGTTGTCACAACCGTAATTAGTAATACCTCACATGAATGGCCCGCCTAAATTTCCGATCTCATGATTGGCTGGAGGGAGTTGGCAGTTCGTCCGCATCAATCTTAGTTTTAATTAAGGTTGCAAATAACTTCTGGACATTTCGATAATAATCGCCTTCACTGGCTATTTATAGTGTTGTAAGTCAATTAGAAATGAAATACGTGGACTGGTAAATGCACGAGGAATGCTATAACTACCGGGATTTTATATAATACGTGGAAAGAACCACGAAAAGCATGGCACTGTTAGGTAACAAGGCATTGATGGACTACGCGTGGGGGGAGACTGATTGTCCAGATACGATTTTGGTCACTTTTCCAGGATCGCTCGCTCTCACCATTTCCTTGATACATACATCATTTCCTCTTCCTAAACCCATATCAAATTTGCAAACTTGTCCCCACCATGAAATGATTTAGACATTCCATGTACCACTTTCTCAGCACGTTCACATCCAACAACCTCTCATTTACATACGTCGATCAGCACATAATCCAGTAATGCCCGTTTATCCCTAACCCCACTCTCCCTTGTATACTTATGCATGCACCTTTTTTAAAACCATGTATTCCCGGTCACCGTTCTTCTTTCAGCACATATCTATAAAAAAAAAAAACTTTCCCTATTTTCATTCGAATCGGGAACCCTATGTCCTAATTATACCCTCAGTTGCCTCTTCACATTCAGATCCTTTATAACCTGGATTCGGTATCTTACATCAAAACTGCCAAAACGCTTTCTTTAGTTCCTCCCAAAATGCACTTCTTTTGTGTTCTCCCCCTTTCACTATGAAATGCAAAAACACTAACAGTCACCTACCTCTCGTAACATTTTCTCTCACACCCACATCAATCTTGGACTCGCTTCCTTACACTACTTGAATATGCTCCCACAGCTCCCTTTCCATCAGACTTCACCCCCTTGACATTCCCGAACTATTCTCCCTTTCTCTTTAACTTCGTTTTGCTCAAGCCATAAGATCCAGGTGTCTCGTCAAGCATAAACCATATACTCCTCCTCATCCTCATTACAGTACAACCAAACACGATAATAATAATAATGATTATAATAATAATAATTATGATAATAATAATAATAATAATAATGATAATAATAATAATTTATTGCATGAATTGAACCAAAGGATGCGTGCTTGCTTGTGTGTTTTATACATCTAAAAATTTGACCACAAAATTTATATTGTAATTTCTTTTTCTCATTATTGCTTATTTATATAGTTAAGGTTTGATTTCTTAAATCTTCATCACCTGCTCGATTTCCACCAATGTATCGAGAATTTATTAAAACTAAATATATATCTAACGTTGCACTTGGAGACGACTCTCTCCATTTCCGGCCCACTTCATGCGTAGATATGAAACACGATAGTCTGCTTATATAATTGAATTTAATTAATTTTAATGAAAACGACACATATCGTGACAAATTACTCCTGTTCGTGAAATATCAATACGTAAGATGTATATTTTTTTCGGATGGAGTTGCAGACAAGGGAAGGGAAGGAACGGTTGCCCATGCTCCACATGAGCGGGGGAGGATCACAAGCCTTGGGCCCGAGCTCTTGAACTCGACGTAGGCGACCTCACACCTTTGACTCTCCCGGCGTGCAGAACTTCACATGCCGGACTCCCCTGACGTAGGGACCTCCTGGGGTAGACTTTTGCAGTGAAGGATTCATTCGCATGGTGTTTGGAGACTTTCCTACGTACGTCTAGCAAAGGAAATAAGGTCTCTTTTATTATCGTAAAATACGCAAATGCTTTTGGACTTGGTGTAAAGACTCCACGCAAGACTCGTTCAGGACTCTGACGCCAAGGACCTCATCATCACAAGACTCTTTTTTTTTTACTGAAAATTCCCTGAATGTAGGACTGTTTCACGTCCTCCCATCGTAGGACTTCTGTGCCCGAGGCCACGGTCTCACTTGTCTTCCGTTTTCTCCTTCAGGAGAACAAGCCACGTTGTCGGTCCACTTTGTCGCTCGGATTCTCATATAGCTCCCCGGCGCCGTGGATGCTTATGGAACAGTCCTTACGCCCAGGGATATACTGTAGTTTTGACCCGTCAGGGACGCGCTGGAGCACTTGGGCATACGATACTATAGTGGGAAAGCTAGTATACTGGTCCGGTATTTTAGGAAGCGACAGACTACCTGACACAGGTACTCGCTCCTGCATACAGTATTCTTCAAAGTTTTTAATGAACGTTTCAAATGCTGTTCTTCCTCTGGTTTCCAGTGATTTGTCTGAACACGTCCCTGATAGCAAAATTGCTGAGGTATTACTAATAATCATTTTGATTTCCGGTGAAAGTCCAAAAAGTTTGATATTATCAACACGACGCCTAGAGGAATTGTGTAGTAAACACTGATCGTTGCGCAAACTGCCCCCGATATATTGGAGTGTCTGAAGACAGTGTTGGCTCACACTTCGTGAAGGTGTGTAGTGCAGGTAAACAGAAATGATGTTAGCGGAGACTTTTGTGCCGAGATTCATGTATAGGTTAACTTTAGTATCAGTTTAACCATTAGATGTGATGACCTGGTCTTTACATGGAGTATTTTGATTGTCGAGAGGTCTTGGCGATATCCTCTTATATGTCAAGGCATATCCATGATGGCAACAGCCATAACTCTCCACGAATAGTGACATATTACGCCGGTATGTCAGATTGTACCACCCCATTGAACACCACTCAGCAGTCAGGGCCTCTTGTACTACGGGAGAGGCGCCGTGGCTGCTCACCGCCACCGGTAGATGCCGCTTTCAGTGCAGGCCGTGTTGATCTCCACTTCATCTACCTCGCCCCTCTTTATGCTCTTGAGCACGGTGGCACGGCCTTTGGGTATGATAGAATGGTCTTTAACCTGACTTAAGAGTAAGTTCAAAGGTCACAACATCATACCCAAAGGTCGTACCGTCGTGCCCAAAGAGCTACGTGTTGTCGTGCTCAAGAGTTGTTAGGTAAATATATATCCTGTCACTAGATGACTAGTCGCTGTTCACATCCGCTTGGGATCATTAATGAGGTACAGTTACTGCAATAACGAGAAAGACTCACATGGAAGCCTCTTGCGAGTCCATAACGGTTACGTTAGAATCACTTACCTATTTCCTTGAAGTATAGTTAATTAGCGCGGAAGATATATAATTAACGTGGACTGATATATGATAATTCAGGTCAGTGTTATGAGGTCTTTATCAGGTGTTGGTAATGATGGGCGAGGAGGCGTCTGCGTGACGTCATCCGACCAGCTGGGCCTCGCTCCGGCCTCGCGTCTGGTAGGAACTTCTCCCGCCAAACTTGTTTCATTTTGCTGCCGCTAAAACCTGGCCCCCGCATAGAGGGAAAAGTTTGTCACAGAGATGAAACATTGATAATTAGACCCGGGATGATATGACCAGCAGGCTGATAAAAAGTTTTTAATGGAAAACTATACCAGGGGTGCCAACATCGTCGTCGGAGAAGCTTCCGGTACGAACCATCCAGGCCAGAGGAGGGTCTTGGGAGTTCAATAGGCCCAGATAGGGATCGGGAGGTATGTGTTCCGCTGGGATTTCCATAGGACGAAAGCCCTCAGAATATTACGAGATGTAACAGGTTAACGAGATGACGCAGTATAGTGCTTATTAACTTCATGGTGTCATTTAAGTTATTAATATCACTATCGTTATTAATGGGGAATAATGGTCAAGAGGGTGGTAGAATTTTTTGGTTGCCTCAAATAGGAAAGTAATGGTAGGGTAGGGCGGGTTGGCGCCCCCTGTGATACAGAGGATCTTTTTTCCCCGAGTAGATTTCAATTCTGATGAAACATCGGAATAAATGCAAGGTGTATGAACTAAAGGATCAGAGTTTTAGTGATGGAATCAGCGATTGGTATGATGTAACTTTATTGTGTTAATATCTCAGTTGGCATTATACTCGAGTGAAGTCAATTGGTTTTCATAAAATTTACTTTTGGAAGCAAATTACTCACCCATACAAACCATTGTGCGCATCAACAATCAGTAGAATATATGTAACTTTTAAACCAGTACATGTTTAAAGACCGTATGTTTAACACAATTACTTGTATACCCCATAATTTATATGTATTCTGTCTGTATTATCAGCCTTTGGTTGTTGTCTGTATCATATACCGTCAGGTCTTCATCATCATCATCATCATCATCATCATATTATTATTATTATTATTATCATTATCATTATTCATCGCTGGGGATAGGAGAGAAAGAATACTTCCCACGTATTCCCTGCGTGTCGTAGAAGGCGACTAAAAGGGGAGGGAGCGGGGGGCTGGAAATCCTTCCCTCTCCTTTTTTAATTTTCCAAAAGAGGAACAGAGAAGGGGCCAAGTGCGGATATTCCCTTAAAGGCTCCGTCGTCTGTTCTTAACGCTACCTCGCTAATGCGGGAAATGGCGAATAGCACGAAAAAACAAAATTATTATTATTATCATAGTACATTTACGCCCTTACCCTTAAGGGTCAGATCATGAGGCGTGGTCATCATACCCAAGGGTCGTACCGTCATGCTTAAGGGTTGATATGAAATAAAAGCTTAGGTCATACTTTTTTTTTTTTAAGTGCAGGAAAACCCTGACCCGGGCAGCCTGGGTACCGCTGGGGCTTGTGATTCAGAAACGTAAGTCAGTGCAGCAAAATTTTTGACCACATATTTTCTTTAGAGCAAATAAATATGGGTGTGCCAAATAGAGACAAAAAAAAAGCTGTTCTTAGAAAATGTAGTGACATTTTCAAGTGATGTGTTTCTCTCGCCACAGTATTAGCAATGGGAGGACTAGTAAATGCTGCAATCTTTACAATGGAGGTGCAAGTTGAGTTCCTTAATGGTCAGCTTTTAGAACCACTAGTCATGTTTTAATGGCGGTTCAGTGAGAGAGAGAGAGAGGGAGGGGGAGAGAGAGAGAGAGAGAGAGAGAGAGAGAGAGAGAGAGAGAGAGAGAGAGAGAGAGAGAGAGAGAGACGCAACCAACAGTATTCCTTCACGTCCGCACGTCTTTCCATTCATGAGAAGTCTTGAGAGCACGCGTAGTGTCCACCGGGAAAACTCGAGCCAGGGTCCGCGAAGTACGGCGGCAGACCAACGCGTGAGCCGAGCGGAGGATTGTGGAGGCCGAGCCGGGTCCCCCCCTCGTAGCTCCAGTGGTACTGGTCCTCTTTAATAAACAAGAGCAGAGAGAGAGAGAGAGAGAGAGAGAGAGAGAGAGAGAGAGAGAGAGAGAGAGAGAGAGAGAGAGAGAGTCTCCCACACACCCCTTAGTCCACATCACCACCACCACCATCACCCACTAACCCATTTCCACCACCGCCGCCCACCGCCAGGAGCCTATTTAGCGTGGTTGAGAGCAGGTGGGTCAGGTCGCCATGGTGAATGTGATCCTGCCAGTTGGATGTTTCAGGTCGTCTCGATGGGGTTGGGTGTACATAACGATGACGGATCGTAGCACTGTGATCTTTTGGGTCTAGTCTGGCAATGTGATCTTTTGTGTCTAGTCTGGCAATGTGACCTCTGGTGTCTGGTTTGGCACAGTGACCTTTGGTGTCCTGTCTGGCACTATGACCTTGGTGTCTAGTTTGGCACTGTGACCTCAGGTGTCCGGTCAGCAACCACGGGTAAGGTCCTGAGAGCCTTTATGTGCTGGTGCGAGTGTGTGTGTGTGTGTGTGGTGGTGGTCACCTAGAGTGTCGAACTGGAAGCAAACACGAAATGTAGGCAACCCAAGATTTACTGTACTTGTAAACGTATTTGTAAACAGTCATGGACTCTCTCTCTCTCTCTCTCTCTCTCTCTCTCTCTCTCTCTCTCTCTCTCTCTCTCTCTCTCTCTATCGCAGTTCAGGTGATTTTCATTACTGTCGAGAAGTTGCAGTAGTTACACCCTGTAGTAAAAAGCTCGCACGATGGGAGGAAAGGGGGTCGTTGTGTTGCGCCTTGAGCGTGACACAAAATGGCTCAGAGAACATATTGCCACGAAGGGTATATAATGAAGGTGAGGGATTTTTTAAGAGCAGAGAGGGAGACCAGCAAGAAAAATTTTGGCCGGATGTGTGATAGAGGAATGATGAAGTTTCCATCGCTAGAAATCTTTACGCTTCACAACCATCTGTTTTCCCCACTTACCTTATCTGACCAGGTTCTCTAGAGTCTTCACTACTAACCAACACTCAATAAAAAGAAAGTTGGCGAAACTGGTGGAGATGGCTGGCTTCCGCCTGACAGTGGTGGAGGAAGGTGGTGGAACCGGCGAGGGAAAGACTTGTCTGGTGGAGAATTTAACGAAGAAAGAAAATGCTGTGAATAGTACAGGTTGTGTGAGGGTATAATAATGAATATATATATATATATATATATATATATATATATATATATATATATATATATATATATATATATATATAATGAGACCTGCTTTACGGGTAGACGTATGTTTGTTTATGAGACTAAGAGAGTTTGGATGATGAACACCTCGTATACGATTTCCGTAATGCGTGGTAAACAGGGAAGTAATCAGAAATATTGCGAACATCAATGCGCGAGCGCGCTTGTGTGTTTGGGGGGCAGGGGGGGGAGGGGGGCAGAGAGGAGAGGCCTGCACGACCTGCGGGGTTGCGGGAGGCGACCTGCTCCCGGAGGCGGACGGTGGGCCGGCCCTGCCGCTACACGCGGGATAATTGGGAGAGAGCTTTTTCAGTGAGGACGAAAGTGAGAAACCTAGACACTCCATGAGAGTGGAAGACCGTGAGGAAGGAGGAGAGCGCGTGCACGACTCGATAGCAAGAAAGCAGGCGAGAGAGAGAGAGAGAGAGAGAGAGAGAGAGAGAGAGAGAGAGAGAGAGAGAGAGAGAGAGAGAGAGAGAGCAGGCGAGGGGAAGAGGAGGCTAGAATATTAGCCATGTAGATGGCGGGAGAGGG